>NW_027638477.1:421689-481689 GCF_951216825.1 Electrona antarctica | reverse complement strand
CTGTAGTTCTGACTGCAATGGGAAGTTCATTCCATAGTTTAGATTGGGATTGAGTCTGTAGTTCTGACTGCAATGGGAAGTTCATTCCATAGTTTAGATTGGGAGTGAGTCTGTAGTTCTGACTGCAATGGGAAGTTCATTCCATAGTTTAGATTGGGAGTGTGTCTGTAGTTCTGACTGCAATGGGAAGTTCATTCCATAGTTTAGATTGGGAGTGAGTCTGTAGTTCTGACTGCAATGGGAAGTTCATTCCATAGTTTAGATTGGGAGTGAGTCTGTAGTTCTGACTGCAATGGGAAGTTCATTCCATAGTTTAGATTGGGAGTGTGTCTGTAGTTCTGACTGCAATGGGAAGTTCATTTCATAGTTTAGATTGGGAGTGAGTCTGTAGTTCTGACTGCAATGGGAAGTTCATTCCATAGTTTAGATTGGGAGTGAGTCTGCAGTTCTGACTGCAATGGGAAGTTCATTTCATAGTTTAGATTGGCAGTGAGTCTGTAGTTCTGACTGCAATGGGAAGTTCATTCCATAGTTTAGATTGGGAGTGAGTCTGTAGTTCTCACTGTAATGGGAAGTTCATTCCATAGTTTAGATTGGGAGTGAGTCTGTAGTTCTGACTGCAATGAGAAGTTCATTCCATAGTTTAGATTGGGAGTGAGTCTGTAGTTCTGACTGCAATGAGAAGTTCATTCCATAGTTTAGATTGGGAGTGAGTCTGCAGTTCTGACTGCAATGAGAAGTTCATTCCATAGTTTAGATTGGGAGTGAGTCTGCAGTTCTGACTGCAATGGGAAGTTCATTCCATAGTTTAGATTGGGAGTGAGTCTGTAGTTCTGACTGCAATGGGAAGTTCATTCCATAGTTTAGATTGGGAGTGAGTCTGTAGTTCTGACTGCAATGGGAAGTTCATTCCATAGTTTAGATTGGGAGTGAGTCTGTAGTTCTGACTGCAATGGGAAGTTCATTCCATAGTTTAGATTGGGAGTGTGTCTGTAGTTCTGACTGCAATGGGAAGTTCATTCCATAGTTTAGATTGGGAGTGAGTCTGTAGTTCTGACTGTAATGGGAAGTTCATTCCATAGTTTAGATTGGGAGTGAGTCTGCAGTTCTGACTGCAATGGGAAGTTCATTCCATAGTTTAGATTGGGAGTGAGTCTGTAGTTCTGACTGCAATGGGAAGTTCATTCCATAGTTTAGATTGGGAGTGAGTCTGTAGTTCTGACTGCAATGGGAAGTTCATTCCATAGTTTAGATTGGGAGTGTGTCTGTAGTTCTGACTGCAATAGGAAGTTCATTCCATAGTTTAGATTGGGAGTGAGTCTGTAGTTCTGACTGCAATGGGAAGTTCATTCCATAGTTTAGATTGGGAGTGAGTCTGTAGTTCTGACTGCAATGGGAAGTTCATTCCATAGTTTAGATTGGGAGTGTGTCTGTAGTTCTGACTGCAATGGGACGTTCATTCCATAGTTTAGATTGGGAGTGAGTCTGTAGTTCTGAGTTCTGACTGCAATGGGACGTTCATTCCATAGTTTAGATTGGGAGTGAGTCTGTAGTTCTGACTGCAATGGGAAGTTCATTCCATAGTTTAGATTGGGAGTGTGTCTGTAGTTCTGACTGCAATGGGAAGTTCATTCCATAGTTTAGATTGGGAATGAGTCTGTAGTTCTGAGTTCTGACTGCAATGGGACGTTCATTCCATAGTTTAGATTGGGAGTGAGTCTGTAGTTCTGACTGCAATGGGAAGTTCATTCCATAGTTTAGATTGGGAGTGTGTCTGTAGTTCTGACTGCAATGGGAAGTTCATTCCATAGTTTAGATTGGGAGTGAGTCTGTAGTTCTGAGTTCTGACTGCAATGGGAAGTTCATTCCATAGTTTAGATTGGGAGTGAGTCTGTAGTTCTGACTGCAATGGAAAGTTCATTCCATAGTTTAGATTGGGAGTGAGTCTGTAGTTCTGACTGCAATGGGAAGTTCATTCCATAGTTTAGATTGGGAGTGTGTCTGTAGTTCTGACTGCAATAGGAAGTTCATTCCATAGTTTAGATTGGGAGTGAGTCTGTAGTTCTGACTGCAATGGGAAGTTCATTCCATAGTTTAGATTGGGAGTGAGTCTGTAGTTCTGACTGCAATGGGAAGTTCATTCCATAGTTTAGATTGGGAGTGTGTCTGTAGTTCTGACTGCAATGGGACGTTCATTCCATAGTTTAGATTGGGAGTGAATCTGTAGTTCTGAGTTCTGACTGCAATGGGACGTTCATTCCATAGTTTAGATTGGGAGTGAGTCTGTAGTTCTGACTGCAATGGGAAGTTCATTCCATAGTTTAGATTGGGAGTGTGTCTGTAGTTCTGACTGCAATGGGAAGTTAATTCCATAGTTTAGATTGGGAGTGAGTCTGTAGTTCTGACTGCAATATGAAGTTCATTCCATAGTTTTGAAGCCAGAAGGGAGAAGAGTTTGGGACGTGTGGAGCGTTGTCCCAACTTGTTTCCTAAAATAGGTCCCTTATGTAAAAGTAGGCTATACCGAAAGTTTAAATTTAGAGTTAGAAATGTTCACGTTTTCAAATGTATACAAAGATAAATGTCCGAAATGTATACAGGGCTGAAGTGGTTAATGTATGTTTTGTAATAATAATTACAAAAAAACTAGTTTTAAAATAACTGCAGTGAAGGAACAGTACAACATGTGGCCACTAGGTGTAGTGGAGTAGAAGGAACAGTACAACATGTGGCCACTAGGTGTAGTGGAGTAGAAGCAACAGTACAACATGTGGCCACTAGGTGTAATGGAGTAGAAGGAACAGTACAACATGTGGCCACTAGGTGTAGTGGAGTAGAAGGAGCAGTACAACATGTGGCCACTAGGTGTAATGGAGTAGAAGGAACAGTACAACATGTGGCCACTAGGTGGAGTGGAGTAGAAGGAGCAGTACAACATGTGGCCACTAGGTGTAATGGAGTAGAAGGAACAGTACAACATGTGGCCACTAGGTGGAGTGGAGTAGAAGGAACAGTACAACATGTGGCCACTAGGTGTAGTGGAGTAGAAGGAACAGTACAACATGTGGCCACTAGGTGTAATGGAGTAGAAGGAACAGTACAACATGTGGCCACTAGGTGTAATGGAGTAGAAGGTACAGTACAACATGTGGCCACTGGTCAATGAGGCCTGGTCAATGAGGAGGAGGGGCCTGGTCAATGAGGAGGAGGGGCCTGGTCAATGAGGAGGAGGGGCCTGGTCAATGAGGAGGAGGGCCATTTACATGTAAAATGGCCTTGTTTATTTGTTTTCATTTTGTTTTCATTTTTGTTCAAATACTGTACAAATATGTATTTATGTATTAATAATGCATCTTCTTCTATCGGGTTTTCATGGCGGTTGGCAAACCTAAATGGTGCATTACCGCCACCTACTAGACTGAGTGTGGAAACAGTGTTGTTGTCAGGAGGGGGGGGGGGGGGGGGGGGTGGAGGTCGGGGAGAAGCAAACCACGCCTACTATATTTAGGAGACCATTTGTAGGCTTTGTGTACCATTTCGCGTCTAGTGGCTCCAATGAAGTTGGCCCATCTTCATACATAAACCATCTTTGGTACAACTACAAACACTACACATTGCAGCCCTCATGGATTTACAACGACTGAATGCTGCCCCCCTGTGGCTGCTGATGGGAAACACACCCATGAACAGCTGCACTTTGGGACGCTTTTGAATATTTATCCAATCAACAGCACACTTCATTATGACGTCTGTCATCATATCTTCACATCAAAGGTCCATTATTTATTTATTCAGCATCTGAGCCACGGACCACCATTTGATGACATTTGGCCTCTCAGACCCATTTGAGCCACGGACCACCATTTGATGACATTTGGCCTCTCAGACCCATTTGAGCCACGGACCACCATTTGATGACATTTGGCCTCTCAGACCCATCTGAGCCACGGACCACCATTTGATGACATTTAGCCTCTCAGACCCATTTGAGCCACGGACCACCATCTGATGACATTTAGCCTCTCAGACCCATTTGAGCCACGGACCACCATTTGATGACATTTAGCCTCTCAGACCCATTTGAGCCACGGACCACCATTTGATGACATTTAGCCTCTCAGACCCATTTGAGCCACGGACCACCATCTGATGACATTTAGCCTCTCAGACCCATTTGAGCCACGGACCACCATTTGATGACATTTAGCCTCTCAGACCCATCTGAGCCACGGACCACCATTTGATGACATTTAGCCTCTCAGACCCATTTGAGCCACGGACCACCATTTGATGACATTTAGCCTCTCAGACCCATCTGAGCCACGGACCACCATTTGATGACATTTAGCCTCTCAGACCCATTTGAGCCACGGACCACCATTTGATGACATTTAGCCTCTCAGACCCATTTGAGCCACGGACCACCATTTGATGACATTTAGCCTCTCAGACCCATCTGAGCCACGGACCACCATTTGATGACATTTAGCCTCTCAGACCCATTTGAGCCACGGACCACCATTTGATGACATTTAGCCTCTCAGACCCATCTGAGCCACGGACCACCATTTGATGACATTTAGCCTCTCAGACCCATCTGAGCCACGGACCACCATTTGATGACATTAAGCCTCTCAGACCCAAAACTAAAGAATATTTATTTTGGTCGTTGGATAAGAAGGCAAAATATGTGAACAATGTGGGTATTGTTGTTTTTTTAAATCCTAAAAAACAACATGGGAAGTAACTGGGAAGATAATTTAATGTTTGTTTTGTCACTGTTTATTTTGCATCATCATTACATCACCTATTCATAGCAACATGAGTTAGAATTCCCTCCTCGATGATATGATGTGTTAAGTTTAGATATGATGAAAAATTGCATTTATATTAGGATTTCAAAACATTCCCCAAAAAAGTTTTCATGAATTAATAGCAAGAAATGTCTTGAGAAAATCTAAGAAAATCCATAGATAAGAAAGCAAATGTTTTATAGTGAAAATAGCAAATCTACAAGCTCACAATGTGACGCAAAGCGAGGCGTTGTGAGCTTGTAGATCTGCTATTTTCACCCATGTTGGGTCCTGGGGGAATGTCTCATTTCTATTTGAGCTCACGGTCTAAATGGTTTGGGAACCACAGAGTGGCAGCCAAGTCTACGTTACCAGGCGCCGCTCACTTCACACAGGGTGTGATTGTATTTTATTTAGAGAACCTCCAGTTTGATATGCAGCTAGCCGCAATTTGAAACACTAGATTTTATTATAATGGGATGCATCTACCTCCATTGACATCTTATTGATCCACCAATAGGCCTACCCTCCATTGACATCTTATTGATCCACCAATAGGCCTACCCTCCATTGACATCTTATTGATCCACCAATAGGCCTACCCTCCATTGACATCTTATTGATCCACCAATAGGCCTACCCTCCATTGACATCTTATTGATCCACCAATAGGCCTACCCTCCATTGACATCTTATTGATCCACCAATAGGCCTACCCTCCATTGACATCTTATTGATCCACCAATAGGCCTACCCTCCATTGACATCTTATTGATCCACCAATAGGCCTACCCTCCATTGACATCTTATTGATCCACCAATAGGCCTACCCTCCATTGACATCTTATTGATCCACCAATAGGCCTACCCTCCATTGACATCTTATTGATCCACCAATAGGACTACCCTCCATTGACATCTTATTGATCCACCAATAGGCCTACCCTCCATTGACATCTTATTGATCCACCAATAGGCCTACCCTCCATTGACATCTTATTGATCCACCAATAGGACTACCCTCCATTGACATCTTATTGATCCACCAATAGGCCTACCCTCCATTGACATCTTATTGATCCACCAATAGGACTACCCTCCATTGACATCTTATTGATCCACCAAAAGGCCTACCCTCCATTGACATCTTATTGATCCACCAATAGGCCTACCCTCCATTGACATCTTATTGATCCACCAATAGGCCTACCCTCCATTGACATCTTATTGATCCACCAATAGGCCTACCCTCCATTGACATCTTATTGATCCACCAATAGGCCTACCCTCCATTGACATCTTATTGATCCACCAATAGGCCTACCCTCCATAGACATCTTATTGATCCACCAATAGGCCTACCCTCCATTGACATCTTATTGATCCACCAATAGGCCTACCCTCCATTGACATCTTATTGATCCACCAATAGGCCTACCCTCCATTGACATCTTATTGATCCACCAATAGGCCTACCCTCCATTGACATCTTATTGATCCACCAATAGGCCTACCCTCCATTGACATCTTATTGATCCACCAATAGGCCTACCCTCCATTGACATCTTATTGATCCACCAATAGGCCTACCCTCCATTGACATCTTATTGATCCACCAATAGGCCTACCCTCCATTGACATCTTATTGATCCACCAATAGGCCTACCCTCCATTGACAGCCCATTGATCCAAATTGCATCTGCAATCTGCTTGTATTAAACTATGTTAAACTCACCAACATTGCAGCTCTATAGGGAAAGCTTGACTTATCCTCTTTCAAACTGCAAAGTGTTTGTTTCATAACAATCCACAGTAGACATAGTTGTCATGTTATGATGCTACTTTCTGTCAAGAAGTTCCATGCAGTGATATGTTTTCTAAGTGTTGGAGTTTGGAAGAGTTCGTTTTTATTAACTGTTTGCGCTGCTGCCTCCTGCATTATGTGAACATTCTAATCAGGTGGCATGCAGGGCCGTTCAGTGACTTCGACGAGCGCTTCCAAACTCCAGCACTTAGAAAAATAATCACATGCACAGAATGTCTTGACAGAAAGTAGCTCATAACAACATGTCTACGGGGGATTTTTATGAAACAAACACTTTGCAGATTGAAAGAGGATAATTCAAGCTTTCCCTACAGCTGCAATGTTGGTGAGTTTAACATTGTTTAATACAAGCAGATCGGAAAAGCAATTTGGATCAATGGGATGTCACTGGATGGTATTGCAACTATAGATTATTAAAAAATAATCTAGTGTTGCAAATTGCAGCTAATATACAGTAGGCCCCCATTTGATACACTTGTGTTAATAATGTCCCTCTCTTTGGCCTGGTGGAGATAATTGGTGGTTTGATGTCTCAAACTGATAAACACATGACTGTGGCAGCAGACAAGTCTACAATTGCAGTTTTGGGCTATTTTAATTACCTCTACAGTTATATATTATACTATAATGACCTCTACAGGACTACAGACAATTATGTGCAGGATTTCACAGGTCAAGCCCGGCCGGGCAAGAATAATATTAACATAAAGACTGAACTAAACAGAATAATACTAACATAAAGACTGAACTAAACAGAATAATACTAACATAAAGACTGAACTAAACAGAATAATACTAACATAAAGACTGAACTAAACAGAATAATACTAACATAAAGACTGAACTAAACAGAATAATACTAACATAAAGACTGAACTAAACAGAATAATACTAACATAAAGACTGAACTAAACAGAATAATACTAACATAAAGACTGGCCTAAACAGAATAATACTAACATAAAGACTGGCCTAAACAGAATAATACTAACATAAAGACTGAACTAAACAGAATAATACTAACATAAAGACTGAACTAAACAGAATAATACTAACATAAAGACTGAACTAAACAGAATAATACTAACATAAAGACTGAACTAAACAGAATAATACTAACATAAAGACTGAACTAAACAGAATAATACTAACATAAAGACTGAACTAAACAGAATAATACTAACATAAAGACTGAACTAAACAGAATAATACTAACATAAAGACTGAACTAAACAGAATAATAACATAAAGACTGGCCTAAACAGAATAATACTAACATAAAGACTGAACTAAACAGAATAATACTAACATAAAGACTGGCCTAAACAGAATAATACTAACATAAAGACTGAACTAAACAGAATAATACTAACATAAAGACTGAACTAAACAGAATAATACTAACATAAAGACTGGCCTAAACAGAATAATACTAACATAAAGACTGAACTAAACAGAATAATACTAACATAAAGACTGAACTAAACAGAATAATACTAACATAAAGACTGAACTAAACAGAATAATACTAACATAAAGACTGAACTAAACAGATGCTCAAAGAATAGGAAACAGAAATCAACACCTGGAAACTAAACTTACAAAAAACAACAAGAATTGATCAGGAACTCCAGATATATATACGGTTTGATACTTACATTAAGTACACTGGTCATCTGGTGTCTGGTGAGATCATCTGGTGAGGTCATCTGATCTGGTGAGGTCATCTGGTGAGGTCATCTGATCTGGTGAGGTCATCTGGTGAGGTCATCTGGTGAGGTCAACCATGGTAGTATGTATGATGAGAAGTGTTCTTCAGAATAAGAGCTTCTTCCTCTAGGAATACTAATGCTCTCCATGAATGTTAGACACACTGGAAGTAGATTATTCTTTTAAAAACAAGAAATGATCCCACAGTGATATTTGTCAGGTGAAAAGAAGAGCTGGTTTCTTTATTTAGTGACGAACGCTCCATCCTCTCAAACCGGCCAGGTCTCAATCATAACATTACGTTACATAACATTGGGTGTCTCTAAAGATTTATGTTACCTGCTTCCTGTCACCTGTTTTCCTGGTCATGTGACCTGAGTAACCAATACATGAACAGCAGCGTGTGGTGGCAGCCAATCAGGACTAGGTCCTCAGCATGACTCATAGGTCTTCTACATCAGTGGTTCCCAAAGTGGGGTCCGGGGACCCCCCGGGGTCCTTGAGGAAGTTCCAGGGGGTCCGGGGACCCCCCGGGGTCCTTGAGGGAGTTCCAGGGGGTCCGGGGACCCCCCGGGGTCCTTGAGGGAGTTCCAGGGGGTCCGGGGACCCCCCCGGGGTCCTTGAGGGAGTTCCAGGGGGTCCGGGGACCCCCAGGGGGTCCTTGAGGGAGTTCCAGGGGGTCCGGGGACCCCCCGGGGTCCTTGAGGGAGTTCCAGGGGGTCCGGGGACCCCCCGGGGTCCTTGAGGAAGTTCCAGGGGGTCCGGGGACCCCCCGGGGTCCTTGAGGGAGTTCCAGGGGGTCCGGGGACCCCCCGGGGTCCTTGAGGGAGTTCCAGGGGGTCCGGGGACCCCCCCGGGGTCCTTGAGGGAGTTCCAGGGGGTCCGGGGACCCCCAGGGGGTCCTTGAGGGAGTTCCAGGGGGTCCGGGGACCCCCCGGGGTCCTTGAGGGAGTTCCAGGGGGTCCGGGGACCCCCAGGGGGTCCTTGAGGGAGTTCCAGGGGTCCGGGGACCCCCAGGGGTCCTTGAGGGAGTTCCAGGGGGTCCGGGGACCCCCCCGGGGTCCTTGAGGGAGTTCCAGGGGGCCGGGGACCCCCGGGGGTCCTTGAGGGAGTTCCAGGGGGTCCCCCAGCTAAATGATAGTTTGGAACCAAATGGACCCTTATGAGTCTGTAACTCTGAGAGTGTACAAATGGAACCAAATGGAATTTGTACACTCTCAGAGTTAAATTAACAGTGATTTTACAATATAAATTGGGGGTCCCAGAGATAGAAATGACATTAGGGAGTCCGTAGACTGATATGCATGTCAAACTGGGGGTCCTTGAAATTAAACGGGCTGAATCACTGCTAGAGCCGTCAACATCTTCTCTTATGGGGGTCCCTGGCATTACGTTTTCAAATGGGGGTCCGCGGGCTCATTGGTGTGAATTTAGGGGTCCTTGACATGAAGAAGTTTGGGAACACATCAAACAAGAGGTGGACGCTGGCAAATACTGCGGCATGGTCATGCTGGACCTCCAAAAGGCTTTTGACACCGTGAACCACTCCATACTGGTTAACAAGCTAAAAGCAATTGGTTTCGATAGCACATCAGTGAGCTGGATGCAATCCTACCTGGAGGGGAGAGAACAGATGGTGGAAGTGAACGGAACACTGTCCCCCCCCCCTCCCAGTGAGCTGTGGCGTTCCACAAGGAAGCATACTAGGGCCTCTACTGTTCCTAATATATGTAAACGACATGACTTCAGCTTGTGACTGCAACTTGTTCCTGTTCGCAGATGACTCAGCACTGCTGGTCTCGGACAGGGACAAACTGCAGGTTGAAAATGCCCTCAGCTCTGAACTCGGTAGAATCTGCACCTGGCTCGCTGATAACAAACTATCTTTACACCTGGGAATAACTGAATCCATTCTCTTTGGCTCTATTAGTAATCTCAGCAAGGCAAATGGCTTCTTGGTTAGAGTGGGTGACAATGTTATCACACGTAAAGATGAAATTACCTACCTACTGTAGGTTCCATCCTGGAGGCTAATCTTTCCGGTGATAAAATGGCCACCAACGTAATCAAAAAAGTCAACCATAGAACAAGATTCCTCTACAGGATCTCCTCACTGGTCAACAAAAACACCTTGAAGACCTTAACAGGAGCCCTTGTACAGGGTTTCTTTGACTATGCATGCACCTCGTGGTACCACAGCACCTCAAAGGCCCTTAAAACCAGGCTCCAGACTTCCCAAAACAAACTGGTCAGGCTCCTACTTGACCTAGCCCCCCGAACCCACCTCACCCCTGCCCACTTCGACAGGCTGGAATGGCTTAGGGTCGACGACAGAGTACAGCATCTTGCAATGGGTCTGGTCCACAAGATTCGATACACCACCAAGATACCCATGTACCTGTCTAGATACTTCCTTAATGTTAACGAAGTCCACACCCACAACACCAGAGGGAGTGCAACGAACCATGTACAACCCAGATTCGGCACAAACAAGGGACTAAATTCTTTTCGCTCCTATGCCACCAAAATGTGGAACGCCCTACCAACTGTCATTAAGACATGCGAATCCCTTGACTCCTTCAAAACCGCTCTCAAAGGGCACCTACGGATGGCTGCAATTCGAAACTGGCCCCCGTAAAATCTGATCATTAAAGGTTACTTTGTTGAGTCCTATATATAGAGGAACATGAGACTAATTGTGTTTCTCATTAAAGGTTACTTTGTTGAGTCCTACATATAGAGGAACATGAGACTAATTGTGTTTCTCATTAACGGTTACTTTGTTGAGTCCTACATATAGAGGAACATGAGACTAATTGTGTTTCTCATTAAAGGTTACTTTGTTGAGTCCTACATATAGAGGAACATGAGACTAATTGTGTTTCTCATTAAAGGTTACTTTGTTGAGTCCTACATATAGAGGAACATGAGACTAATTGTGTTTCTCATTATTAGCATTATTATTTGTGTACCTTTACTTAAAGATGGAGTGCCACGGTTTTTTTCCACCCTAAAACATGATCATAAGGTATATTATAATATGAGGAAAAACATTTTCCAAAAAGTGTACCATATTTGTTAAAATCATGCTTTTATGTGGACACACCCACCAGTTCATTAGGTATGCCTGGTTTGCCTGGTGGGTGGTGATGGGTGGTGATCCACCTGAACTGAAGCTGCACCCACAGCTGTAGTTGTATGATAAAGGGGGAGGGGTTAGGGTAGTGTGATGTCACTATATTACTGTTTATTTCATTGGCCCGTTTGACTGTCAAGGGTTCAGCCTCCAGGAAGAAACCCTAAATACAAAGTTAATACCCCATTGCACATAAAAACGACTCCAGGGTGTCTATTGAAGTACTGTCACCTCATAGACACATGACAAACTGGAAAAATACAAACATTGTGGCACTCCATCTTTAATGTTTATTTGTTTGTGGTGACCACAGGAAGATCACTTTGTGTAAGAATAGAGGGGAGCCTCTATAAAGACAGTAGAATACAGGGGAGCCTCTATAAAGACAGTAGAATAGAGGGAGCCTCTATAAAGACAGTAGAATAGAGGGGAGCCTCTATAAAGACAGTAGAATAGAGGGAGCCTCTATAAAGACAGTAGAATAGAGGGGAGCCTCTATAAAGACAGTAGAATAGAGAGGAGCCTCTATAAAGACAGTAGAATAGAGGGGAGCCTCTATAAAGACAGTAGAATACAGGGGAGCCTCTATAAAGACAGTAGAATAGAGGGGAGCCTCTATAAAGACAGTAGAATAGAGGGGAGCCTCTATAAAGACAGTAGAATAGAGAGGGGCCTCTATAAAGACAGTAGAATAGAGGGGAGCCTCTATAAAGACAGAATAGAGGGGGGCCTCTATAAAGACAGTAGAATAGAGGGGAGCCTCTATAAAGACAGTAGAATAGAGGGGAGCCTCTATAAAGACAGTAGAATAGAGGGGGGCC
Source organism: Electrona antarctica (assembly GCF_951216825.1). Lineage (NCBI taxonomy): Eukaryota > Metazoa > Chordata > Actinopteri > Myctophiformes > Myctophidae > Electrona > Electrona antarctica. Next base: position 469,404 of record NW_027638477.1, on the reverse strand, counting down.
TCTATAAAGACAGTAGAATAGAGGGGGGCCTCTATAAAGACAGTAGAATAGAGGGGAGCCTCTATAAAGACAGTAGAATAGAGGGGAGCCTCTATAAAGACAGTAGAATAGAGGGGGGCCTCTATAAAGACAGTAGAATAGAGGGGAGCCTCTATAAAGACAGTAGAATAGAGGGGAGCCTCTATAAAGACAGTAGAATAGAGGGGAGCCTCTATAAAGACAGTAGAATAGAGGGGAGCCTCTATAAAGACAGTAGAATAGAGAGGAGCCTCTATAAAGACAGTAGAATAGAGGGGAGCCTCTATAAAGACAGTAGAATAGAGGGGAGCCTCTATAAAGACAGTAGAATAGAGGGGGGCCTCTATAAAGACAGTAGAATAGAGGGGAGCCTCTATAAAGACAGTAGAATAGAGGGGAGCCTCTATAAAGACAGTAGAATAGAGGGGAGCCTCTATAAAGACAGTAGAATAGAGGAGAGCCTCTATAAAGACAGTAGAATAGAGAGGAGCCTCTATAAAGACAGTATAATAGAGGGGAGCCTCTATAAAGACAGTAGAATACAGGGGAGCCTCTATAAAGACAGTAGAATAGAGAGGAGCCTCTATAAAGACAGTAGAATAGAGGGGAGCCTCTATAAAGACAGTAGAATAGAGGGGAGCCTCTATAAAGACAGTAGAATAGAGGGGAGCCTCTATAAAGACAGTAGAATAGAGGGGAGCCTCTATAAAGACAGTAGAATAGAGGGAGCCTCTATAAAGACAGTAGAATAGAGGGGAGCCTCTATAAAGACAGTAGAATAGAGGGGAGCCTCTCTAAAGACAGTAGAATAGAGGGGAGCCTCTCTAAAGACAGTAGAATAGAGGGGGCCTCTATAAAGACAGTAGAATAGAGGGAGCCTCTCTAAAGACAGTAGAATAGAGAGGAGTCTCTATAAAGACAGTAGAATAGAGGGGAGCCTCTCTAAAGACAGTAGAATAGAGGGGAGCCTCTATAAAGACAGTAGACTAGAGGGGAGCCTCTATAAAGACAGTAGAATAGAGGGAGCCTCTATAAAGACAGTAGAATAGAGAGGAGCCTCTATAAAGACAGTAGAATAGAGAGGAGCCTCTATAAAGACAGTAGAATAGAGGGGAGCCTCTATAAAGACAGTAGAATAGAGGGGAGCCTCTATAAAGACAGTAGAATAGAGAGGAGCCTCTATAAAGACAGTAGAATAGAGGGGAGCCTCTATAAAGACAGTAGAATAGAGGGAGCCTCTATAAAGACAGTAGAATAGAGGGAGCCTCTATAAAGACAGTAGAATAGAGGGGAGCCTCTATAAAGACAGTAGAATAGAGAGGAGCCTCTATGAAGACAGTAGAATAGAGGGGAGCCTCTATAAAGACAGTAGAATAGAGGGGAGCCTCTATAAAGACAGTAGAATAGAGGGAGCCTCTATAAAGACAGTAGAATAGAGGGGAGCCTCTATAAAGACAGTAGAATAGAGGGGAGCCTCTAAAGACAGTAGAATAGAGGGGATCCTCTATAAAGACAGTAGAATAGAGGGAGCCTCTATAAAGACAGTAGAATAGAGGGGAGCCTCTATAAAGACAGTAGAATAGAGGGGAGCCTCTATAAAGACAGTAGAATAGAGGGGGGCCTCTATAAAGACAGTAGAATAGAGGGGAGCCTCTATAAAGACAGTAGAATACAGGGGAGCCTCTATAAAGACAGTAGAATAGGGGGAGCCTCTATAAAGACAGTAGAATAGAGGGGAGCCTCTATAAAGACAGTAGAATAGAGAGGAGCCTCTATAAAGACAGTAGAATAGAGGGGAGCCTCTATAAAGACAGTAGAATAGAGGGGAGCCTCTATAAAGACAGTAGAATACAGGGGAGCCTCTATAAAGACAGTAGAATAGGGGGAGCCTCTATAAAGACAGTAGAATAGAGGGGAGCCTCTATAAAGACAGTAGAATAGAGAGGAGCCTCTATAAAGAGAGTAGAATAGAGGGGAGCCTCTATTAAGACAGTAGAATAGAGGGAGCCTCTATTAAGACAGTAGAATAGAGGGAGCCTCTATAAAGACAGTAGAATAGAGGGAGCCTCTATAAAGACAGTAGAATAGAGGGAGCCTCTATAAAGACAGTAGAATAGAGCGGGGCCTCTATAAAGACAGTAGAATAGAGGGGAGCCTCTATAAAGACAGTATAATAGAGGGGACCCTCTATAAAGACAGTAGAATAGAGGGGAGCCTCTATAAAGACAGTAGAATAGAGGGGGGCCTCTATAAAGACAGTAGAATAGAGGGGAGCCTCTATAAAGACAGTAGAATAGAGAGGAGCCTCTATAAAGACAGTAGAATAGAGGGGAGCCTCTATAAAGACAGTAGAATAGAGGGGAGCCTCTATAAAGACAGTAGAATACAGGGGAGCCTCTATAAAGACAGTAGAATAGGGGAGCCTCTATAAAGACAGTAGAATAGAGGGGAGCCTCTATAAAGACAGTAGAATAGAGAGGAGCCTCTATAAAGACAGTAGAATAGAGGGGAGCCTCTATTAAGACAGTAGAATAGAGGGAGCCTCTATAAAGACAGTAGAATAGAGGGAGCCTCTATAAAGACAGTAGAATAGAGGGAGCCTCTATAAAGACAGTAGAATAGAGCGGGGCCTCTATAAAGACAGTAGAATAGAGCGGGGCCTCTATGGGCCTCTATAAAGACAGTAGAATAGAGGGAGCCTCTATAAAGACAGTAGAATAGAGAGGAGCCTCTATAAAGACAGTAGAATAGAGGGGAGCCTCTATAAAGACAGTAGAATAGAGGAGAGCCTCTATAAAGACAGTAGAATAGAGAGGAGCCTCTATAAAGACAGTATAATAGAGGGGAGCCTCTATAAAGACAGTAGAATACAGGGGAGCCTCTATAAAGACAGTAGAATAGAGAGGAGCCTCTATAAAGACAGTAGAATAGAGGGGAGCCTCTATAAAGACAGTAGAATAGAGGGGAGCCTCTATAAAGACAGTAGAATAGAGGGGAGCCTCTATAAAGACAGTAGAATAGAGGGGAGCCTCTATAAAGACAGTAGAATAGAGGGAGCCTCTATAAAGACAGTAGAATAGAGGGGAGCCTCTATAAAGACAGTAGAATAGAGGGGAGCCTCTCTAAAGACAGTAGAATAGAGGGGAGCCTCTCTAAAGACAGTAGAATAGAGGGGGCCTCTATAAAGACAGTAGAATAGAGGGAGCCTCTCTAAAGACAGTAGAATAGAGAGGAGTCTCTATAAAGACAGTAGAATAGAGGGGAGCCTCTCTAAAGACAGTAGAATAGAGGGGAGCCTCTATAAAGACAGTAGACTAGAGGGGAGCCTCTATAAAGACAGTAGAATAGAGGGAGCCTCTATAAAGACAGTAGAATAGAGAGGAGCCTCTATAAAGACAGTAGAATAGAGAGGAGCCTCTATAAAGACAGTAGAATAGAGGGAGCCTCTATAAAGACAGTAGAATAGAGGGGAGCCTCTATAAAGACAGTAGAATAGAGGGAGCCTCTATAAAGACAGTAGAATAGAGAGGAGCCTCTATAAAGACAGTAGAATAGAGGGGAGCCTCTATAAAGACAGTAGAATAGAGGGAGCCTCTATAAAGACAGTAGAATAGAGGGGAGCCTCTATAAAGACAGTAGAATAGAGGGAGCCTCTATAAAGACAGTAGAATAGAGAGGAGCCTCTATAAAGACAGTAGAATAGAGGGGAGCCTCTATAAAGACAGTAGAATAGGGGGAGCCTCTATAAAGACAGTAGAATAGGGGGAGCCTCTATAAAGACAGTAGAATAGAGGGGAGCCTCTATAAAGACAGTAGAATAGAGGGAGCCTCTATAAAGACAGTAGAATAGAGAGGAGCCTCTATAAAGACAGTAGAATAGAGGGGAGCCTCTATAAAGACAGTAGAATAGAGGGGGGCCTCTATAAAGACAGTAGAATAGAGGGGAGCCTCTATAAAGACAGTAGAATAGAGGGGAGCCTCTATAAAGACAGTAGAATAGAGAGGAGCCTCTATAAAGACAGTAGAATAGAGGGGAGCCTCTATAAAGACAGTAGAATAGAGAGGAGCCTCTATAAAGACAGTAGAATAGAGAGGAGCCTCTATAAAGACAGTAGAATAGAGGGGAGCCTCTATAAAGACAGTAGAATAGAGGGAGCCTCTATAAAGACAGTAGAATAGAGGGAGCCTCTATAAAGACAGTAGAATAGAGGGGAGCCTCTATAAAGACAGTAGAATAGAGAGGAGCCTCTATGAAGACAGTAGAATAGAGGGGAGCCTCTATAAAGACAGTAGAATAGAGGGGAGCCTCTATAAAGACAGTAGAATAGAGGGAGCCTCTATAAAGACAGTAGAATAGAGGGGAGCCTCTATAAAGACAGTAGAATAGAGGGGAGCCTCTAAAGACAGTAGAATAGAGGGGAGCCTCTATAAAGACAGTAGAATAGAGGGAGCCTCTATAAAGACAGTAGAATAGAGGGGAGCCTCTATAAAGACAGTAGAATAGAGGGGGGCCTCTATAAAGACAGTAGAATAGAGGGGAGCCTCTATAAAGACAGTAGACTACAGGGGAGCCTCTATAAAGACAGTAGAATAGAGGGGAGCCTCTATAAAGACAGTAGAATACAGGGGAGCCTCTATAAAGACAGTAGAATAGGGGGAGCCTCTATAAAGACAGTAGAATAGAGGGGAGCCTCTATAAAGACAGTAGAATAGAGAGGAGCCTCTATAAAGACAGTAGAATAGAGAGGAGCCTCTATAAAGACAGTAGAATAGAGGGGAGCCTCTATAAAGACAGTAGAATAGAGGGAGCCTCTATAAAGACAGTAGAATAGAGGGGAGCCTCTATAAAGACAGTAGAATAGAGGGGAGCCTCTATAAAGACAGTAGAATAGAGAGGAGCCTCTATAAAGACAGTAGAATAGAGGGGAGCCTCTATAAAGACAGTAGAATAGAGGGGAGCCTCTATAAAGACAGTAGAATAGAGAGGAGCCTCTATAAAGACAGTAGAATAGAGAGGAGCCTCTATAAAGACAGTAGAATAGAGGGGGCCTCTATAAAGACAGTAGAATAGAGGGGAGCCTCTATAAAGACAGTAGAATAGAGGGGAGCCTCTATAAAGACAGTAGAATAGAGAGGAGCCTCTATAAAGACAGTAGAATAGAGAGGAGCCTCTATAAAGACAGTAGAATAGAGAGGAGCCTCTATAAAGACAGTAGAATAGAGAGGAGCCTCTATAAAGACAGTAGAATAGAGGGAGCCTCTATAAAGACAGTAGAATAGAGAGGAGCCTCTATAAAGACAGTAGAATAGAGGGGAGCCTCTATAAAGACAGTAGAATAGAGGGGGGCCTCTATAAAGACAGTAGAATAGAGGGAGCCTCTATAAAGACAGTAGAATAGAGGGGAGCCTCTATAAAGACAGTAGAATAGAGGGGAGCCTCTATAAAGACAGTAGAATAGAGGGAGCCTCTATAAAGACAGTAGAATAGAGGGGAGCCTCTATAAAGACAGTAGAATAGAGGGGAGCCTCTATAAAGACAGTAGAATAGAGGGGAGCCTCTATAAAGACAGTAGAATAGAGGGAGCCTCTATAAAGACAGTAGAATAGAGGGGAGCCTCTATAAAGACAGTAGAATAGAGGGGAGCCTCTATAAAGACAGTAGAATAGAGGGAGCCTCTATAAAGACAGTAGAATAGAGGGAGCCTCTATAAAGACAGTAGAATAGAGGGGAGCCTCTATAAAGACAGTAGAATAGAGGGGAGCCTCTATAAAGACAGTAGAATAGAGGGGAGCCTCTATAAAGACAGTAGAATAGAGGGGAGCCTCTATAAAGACAGTAGAATAGAGAGGAGCCTCTATAAAGACAGTAGAATAGAGGGGAGCCTCTATAAAGACAGTAGAATAGAGGGGAGCCTCTATAAAGACAGTAGAATAGAGGGGGGCCTCTATAAAGACAGTAGAATAGAGGGGAGCCTCTATAAAGACAGTAGAATAGAGGGGAGCCTCTATAAAGACAGTAGAATAGAGAGGAGCCTCTATAAAGACAGTAGAATATAGAGGAGCCTCTATAAAGACAGTAGAATAGAGGGGAGCCTCTATAAAGACAGTAGAATAGAGGGAGCCTCTATAAAGACAGTAGAATAGAGGGAGCCTCTATAAAGACAGTAGAATAGAGGGGAGCCTCTATAAAGACAGTAGAATAGAGGGGAGCCTCTAAAGACAGTAGAATAGAGGGAGCCTCTATAAAGACAGTAGAATAGAGGGAGCCTCTATAAAGACAGTAGAATAGAGGGGAGCCTCTAAAGACAGTAGAATATAGGGAGCCTCTATAAAGACAGTAGAATAGAGGGAGCCTCTATAAAGACAGTAGAATAGAGGGGAGCCTCTATAAAGACAGTAGAATAGAGGGGAGCCTCTAGAAAGACAGTAGAATAGAGGGGGGCCTCTATAAAGACAGTAGAATAGAGGGAGCCTCTATAAAGACAGTAGAATAGAGGGAGCCTCTATAAAGACAGTAGAATAGAGGGGAGCCTCTATAAAGACAGTAGAATAGAGGGGAGCCTCTGTAAAGACAGTAGAATAGAGGGGGGCCTCTATAAAGACAGTAGAATAGAGGGGGGCCTCTATAAAGACAGTAGAATAGAGGGGGGCCTCTATAAAGACAGTAGAATAGAGAGGAGCCTCTATAAAGACAGTAGAATAGAGGCCTCTATAAAGACAGTAGAATAGAGAGGAGCCTCTATAAAGACAGTAGAATAGAGGGGAGCCTCTATAAAGACAGTAGAATAGAGGGGAGCCTCTATAAAGACAGTAGAATAGAGGGGAGCCTCTATAAAGACAGTAGAATAGAGGGGAGCTTCTATAAAGACAGTAGAATAGAGGGGAGTCTCTATAAAGACAGTAGAATAGAGGGGAGCCTCTATAAAGACAGTAGAATAGAGAGGAGCCTCTATAAAGACAGTAGAATAGAGGGGAGCCTCTATAAAGACAGTAGAATACAGGGGAGCCTCTATAAAGACAGTAGAATACAGGGGAGCCTCTATAAAGACAGTAGAATAGAGGGGAGCCTCTATAAAGACAGTAGAATACAGGGGAGCCTCTATAAAGACAGTAGAATAGAGGGAAGCCTCTATAAAGACAGTATAATAGAGGGGACCCTCTATAAAGACAGTAGAATACAGGGGAGCCTCTATAAAGACAGTAGAATAGAGGGAAGCCTCTATAAAGACAGTATAATAGAGGGGACCCTCTATAAAGACAGTAGAATAGAGGGAAGCCTCTATAAAGACAGTATAATAGAGGGGGGCCTCTATAAAGACAGTAGAATAGGGGGAGCCTCTATAAAGACAGTAGAATAGAGAGGAGCCTCTATAAAGACAGTAGAATAGAGGGAAGCCTCTATAAAGACAGTATAATAGAGGGGACCCTCTATAAAGACAGTAGAATAGAGGGAAGCCTCTATAAAGACAGTATAATAGAGGGGACCCTCTATAAAGACAGTAGAATAGAGGGAAGCCTCTATAAAGACAGTATAATAGAGGGGAGCCTCTATAAAGACAGTAGAATAGAGGGGAGCCTCTATAAAGACAGTAGAATAGAGGGAAGCCTCTATAAAGACAGTATAATAGAGGGGACCCTCTATAAAGACAGTAGAATAGAGGGAAGCCTCTATAAAGACAGTATAATAGAGGGGGGCCTCTATAAAGACAGTAGAATAGGGGGAGCCTCTATAAAGACAGTAGAATAGAGGGGACCCTCTATAAAGACAGTAGAGAAAGCTACTTTTATCCAGGCTATAAGAGGTAGAATCTCCTGATGTGGAACTCAAGTCAAACTGAACTCTGTTCTTCATGCCTGCTTTTTAAACAGGTGGAACAAACCAAGTACAATGACAGTAATTGGCTTCAATTAAGTCAAACCAAATGGCGAAACAATTAAAGGCCCATGGAGTTAGTTCTATTTTACCCAATGTAAATAAAAAAATCACACCCGTGTGAAGTGAGGGGCGCTCATCGTACATCATCATACATCATCTCATTCCGGCCAATCAGAATTTGCGTCCCCACCTTCGTCTTCTATGTTTGTGTTTACACAAACACTCAAAACTGTCCATTCATTGTCAATGGGAATGTAATGTTGTGTAGGACAAAGCTTATGCACACACACCAGCAGAGGGGGCTAGCGTCCCTAAAACATCATTATGTTGAAGTTCAGCAATAGGCCTACATGGAAACTTCTTTAAAAGAAAAAATAGATATCATGGGAAAATCAATCTGTGAAAAACGTGGGGATTATTTAAAGGGATTGTGACATAAAAATAAATGTTTTTTTAATTTCAATTGAACCCACAAATCCTGAACTTTTAACATTCAGTAGATTTTCTGTGGTCTGGGGTGTTCTGGCTCTGCTGTTTGTGATGTCACAGCCTGCAAATCCCATATATGGCAACGGGATTTGCCAGCAGATGTCACTGTTTTCCCTGTTTTCATTGCAGCTCAAAAGGCTTCCAAACCCCAGAGAAAACTCCAGACCACAGAAAATGTACTGAATGTTCAAAGCTCAGGTTTTGTGGGTGTGATTGAGGTCATGAAACCTAAAAGAAAAATCACACCTGTGTGAAGTGAGGGGCACTCTTATCATCTTACAACATCAAGGAGGGAATTCGGTATAACTTGGTGATGTAACGATGATGTAATGGTGATGTAACGATGATGTAATGGTGATGTAACGATGATGTAATGGTGATGTAACGATGATGTAATGGTGATGTAACGATGATGTAATGGTGATGTAACGATAATGTAATGGTGATGTAACGATGATGTAATGGTGATGTAATGATGATGTAAAACAAACATTACATTCTCTTTATTGTTAATGGGATGTAATGTTTGTGTTGGTGACTAAACATCACCATCGGCCAAGGAGCAAAGTGATGTGGCCTTATTTCTTACTACCTTAACGAGCTACGTTATGGTAGTAATTGACAGAAAATATTTTCCATTTTTTTTCAAAGATTTTCGAAAATACCATACAAGCTCACAGTGTGGCAGAAAGTAACGCAAGTACCTTTAACAGCTTAATAAAATACCATACAAGCTCACAGTGTGGCAGAAAGTAACGCGAGTACCTTTAACAGCTTAATAAAATACCATACAAGCTCACAGTGTGGCAGAAAGTAACGCGAGTACCTTTAACAGCTTAATAAAATACCAGAGCACTCGACTGGTCTGCACGTACTTAATTATTATTAATCTAGACATGTATCCACCAATCATAATCTAGACATGTATCCACCAATCATAATCTAGACATGTATCCACCAATCATAATCTAGACATGTTTCCACCAATCATAATCTAGACATGTATCCACCAGTCATAATCTAGACATGTATCCACCAGTCATAATCTAGACATGTATCCAACAATCATAATCTAGACATGTATCCACCAATCATAATCTAGACATGTATCCACCAGTCATAATCTAGACATGTATCCACCAATCATAATCTAGACATGTATCCACCAATCATAATCTAGACATGTATCCACCAATCATTCACGTAAACCCACAACATGACGACATCATGGAAATAAGGCCTTTTTATTTTTATCAAGCAAAGATAACACATTGTGAAAGGACATTAGCATACGATAAAAACAAAGATAACACATTGTGAAAGGACATTAGCATGATAAAAACAAAGATAACACATTGTGAAAGGACATTAGCATGATAAAAACAAAGATAACACATTGTGAAAGGACATTAGCATACGATAAAAACAAAGATAGCACATTGTGAAAGGACATTAGCATACGATAAAAACAAAGATAACACATTGTGAAAGGACATTAGCATACGATAAAAACAAAGATAACACATTGTGAAAGGACATTAGCATACGATAAAAACAAAGATAGCACATTGTGAAAGGACATTAGCATACGATAAAAACAAAGATAACACATTGTGAAAGGACATTAGCATACGATAAAAACAAAGATAACACATTGTGAAAGGACATTAGCATACGATAAAAACAAAGATAGCACATTGTGAAAGGACATTAGCATACGATAAAAACAAAGATAGCACATTGTGAAAGGACATTAGCATACGATAAAAACAAAAGTAAACATATAAAACAACAAAACTAAATTCTGCTTCTCCAAGTTTAGGGACAAAAAGCAGAGCTTTCCTCCTGGATGGTTCATGATGTCAACACAAGATCACAAGATCACAAGATCTATAGATCTATAGAAGACGACCTGAGAGGTATGGATGGTTCATGATGTCAACACAAGATCACAATGTATTTTGGCCCCGAAACCACTTAAAGATTTATAAACCAGTAGCATTTTAAACCATTTAAACCTTTATAAACCAACAGTAGTATTTAAAACCATTTAAACCTTTATAAACCAAAAGTAGTATTTTAAACAATTCACAGATTTTTAAACCAACAGTAGTATTTTATAGATTCTTTGACAGGCAGTGTTAAGTTATGATCTCTTGTTAAGTTGTTACTCAGTGTTAAGTTATGATCTCTTGTTAAGTTAAGTTGTTACTCAGTGTTAAGTTAGGATCTCTTGCAGCTTAACGTTAAAATGCATGCGGAGAAAACGAGATGAACACTTTTATCCAAGCCTGGCATGTTTTATTCATGGGGCTGTGCACACATCATTCCCACGGTGACACAGCCCTCACTGAATGTTTTATTGATCTGTGCACACATCATGCTCACGGTGACACAGCCCTCACTGAATGTTTTATTGATCTGTGCACACATCATTCTCACAGTGACACAGCCCTCACTGAATGTTTTATTGATCTGTGCACACATCATTCTCACGGTGACACAGCCCTCACTGAATGTTTTATTGATCTGTGCACACATCATTCTCATGGTGACACAGCCCTCACTGAATGTTTTATGTATCTGTGCACACATCATTCTCACGGTGACACAGCCCTCACTGAAATAACTCGACTACTAGTCTACTTGCCAGTCCTTAAAAGTCCTTAAAAATCTATATGTTTCATTTCCTGAAAAATGAACATTTTGGAGTTATGAGGTTTCCTCCAGACAGCAACGATATGCAATGCTGGAGTTCTCACCGGAAGTAAACACTCAACTACTGGAGTCTCACCGGAAGTAAACAGGTACTAAAGGAGGATGTGGTGACACATCCTTGACACCCTACCTATACAATATCTTGCGCCTCGGCGCCTCACTGTGGCACAAACGTAATATTACATCAACAATAAACACTATTATACACAACTGCAGAGGACATCATGAATTTAGTGTAGAGCAGAACACTGATCTGTGTTCTGGTTCTAAGAGTGTAGAGCAGTGTGTTGTGGTTCTAAGAGTGTAGAGCAGTGTGTTCTGGTTCTAAGAGTGTAGAGCAGAACAATGGTCAGGCTAAGACATAGGGTTAGCATGTGGGCTAAGACGTAGGGTTAGCATGTGGGCTAAGACGTAGGGTTAGCATGTGGGCTAAGATGTAGGGTTAGCAAAGGGGCTAAGACATAGGGTTAGCACAGGGGCTAAGACGTAGGGTTAGCACAGGGGCTAAGACGTAGGGTTAGCACAGGGGCTAAGACGTAGGGTTAGCACAGGGGCTAAGACGTAGGGTTAGCATGTCAGGCTAAGACGTAGGGTTAGCATGTGGGCTAAGATGTAGAGTTAGCACAGGGGCTAAGACATAGGGTTAGCACAGGGGCTAAGACGTAGGGTTAGCACAGGGGCTAAGACGTAGGGTTAGCACAGGGGCTAAGACGTAGGGTTAGCACAGGGGCTAAGACGTAGGGTTAGCATGTCAGGCTAAGACGTAGGGTTAGCATGTGGGCTAAGACGTAGGGTTAGCATGTCAGGCTAAGACGTAGGGTTAGCATGTGGGCTAAGACGTAGGGTTAGCACAGGGGCTAAGACGTAGGGTTAGCATGTCAGGCTAAGACGTTGGGTTAGCATGTCAGGCTAAGACGTAGGGTTAGCATGTGGGCTAAGACGTTGGGTTAGCATGTCATGCTAAGACGTAGGGTTAGCATGCCAGGCTAAGACGTAGGGTTAGCACAGGGGCTAAGACGTAGGGTTAGCACAGGGGCTAAGACGTAGCGTTAGCATGTCAGGCTAAGACGTAGGGTTAGCATGTGGGCTAAGACGTAGGGTTAGCATGTGGGCTAAGACGTAGGGTTAGCATGTCATGCTAAGACGTAGGGTTAGCATGTCATGCTAAGACGTAGGGTTAGCATGCCAGGCTAAGACGTAGGGTTAGCATGCCAGGCTAAGACGTAGGGTTAGCATGTCAGGCTAATCGGTAGGCGGTGGCTTCAGCTGCAGAACGTCACTAAGGTTATGATCCAGCTTATTGATCATGTCAATCAGGAATGAACTGGCCTTGTTTCCCTTTTTACGCACCATGTCGATAACGTGGCGTGCTTTGTTTTGTGGGAGCTTTTCCGCCATGGCGGTGTCCAATTCTTCCCCAGAGATGACCTTCTTATCCAGAAGTTCGTCCAGCAGTCCATTCAGGGTTGGCTCTGAGATTCTTTGGATGAACTCCTTCCTTGCAGACATCAGCCTGTCCTCTGCTCCTGCTGTGACCATCGGGGTCAGATGTTGCTGAGTTGCAGAAGCACCTTGAAGAAGGAGGATTCATTTTAGCATTAAAGGTGTAACTATTAAATGGCCAAGATATTAAAGCACAGTTATATTTTGGTAGGCTTGGGTTGTATAGTCAAATTGTCTTAAATAATGGAACTAGTCCAACTGGTGAGGTAGGCTTGGGTTGTATAGTCACATTGTCTTAAATAATGGAACTAGTCCAACTGGTGAGGTAGGCTTGGGTTGTATAGTCACATTGTCTTAAATAATGGAACTAGTCCAACTGGTGAGATCTCTTACTCTGTTGGTCCGGTGATTAGAAATTAATCATCTAAAAATAGTCTCCTCATTGACTTACATTGTAAGTAAATCAGCTCTCAAAGTCACTGTTTTAGCACACAAAGCAAGGCAAAGACAGATTATACCAATGTCTAACATCACAAAACCCTGAACTGCTTTGGTTGTTCTTTATTTGTTATGTCAACTACCTGTTGGTTTTATTATTCCATTTGAAGATCCAGATCCATGGATACAGACATAGCTAAATCAATATGAAATTACATTCTTTTTTCTTCTTCTAAAAAGACAAAAACAAAAAAACGTACTGGGTTTTGTGATGTTATACATCGTCACAAGGTTGTATTTGCCATCATTTATGTGTTAATTAAAAGTGTGACTTTGAGAGCCTTTGATGTAAGTCGACGAGGAGACTGTTTCTGGATTATGTATAATCAACGAGAACATTTGAATAGTTCCATGATGACGAGCCAAGACAAACACGGTTTGAAATATATCCACTGTGGAGGTGGTTTCACGTTTCTGCATTTTAAAAAGGAAGGCACATCTGGTCAAATGTTTTGACATTTTCTGCAGGGAGTATTGTTGTGTGCACGGCACCTTACATTACACCAACTGGAATTATTGTCAGTAGAAATAGAAGCTTTGGGTTTTAACATAATGTAATATAAAGTAATGACATGAAAGTGGACACATGGTCAGAATAAATAGTAGCATCGTGATCACATGTTTTGAAAGAGTAACATGGTTTCACTCACGTTTCTGTTCTGCCTCCATCTGTCTCTGGGTGATCTTCTCCAGTTCACTCTTCATTTCTTTCATTTGAGCTGAGAGCATGTCTGCGTGGTCACTCTGATCCTGTTGTTCCTGGATGCGTTTCTGTTCCTGAGTCTTACTGTCGGTCATCTCTTTGATGGTGTCTTCTTTTTGTTTCATTTGAGCAGCGAGCTTCTCTGCGCGGTCCTTCTGGTCCTGGGCCAATGTTTGTAGATCTCTCTTACTGTCCTCCATCTCTTTGATGGCGTCTTCTTTTTGTTTAATTTGAGCTGCGAGCTTCTCTGCGCGGTCCTTCTGGTCCTGGGTCAGTTTCTGCTGCTCTCTCTTGCTCTCCTCCAGTAGAGCTGTGAGTTTCTCTACTTGGTCTCTCTGTTCCTGCTGGTCTTGGATCAGTTTTTGTTGCTCTTGGTCCCTCTGGTCCTGGGCCAGTTTTTGTAGATCTCTCTTACTGTCCTCCATCTCTTTGATGGCGTCTTCTTTTTGTTTCATTTGAGCTGCAAGCTTCTCTGCATGGTCCTTCTGGTCCTGGGTCAGTTTCTGCTGCTCTCTCTCTCTCTCCTCCAGTAGAGCTGTGAGTTTCTCTACTTGGTCTCTCTGCTCCTGCTGGTCTTGGATCAGTTTTTGCTGCTGTTGCTTGCTCTCTTCCATCTCTTTAATGGTGTCTTCTCTTTGTTTCATTTGAGCAGCGAGCTTCTCTGCGCGGTCCTTCTGGTCCTGGGCCAACTGTTGCTGCTCTCTCTTGCTCTCCTCCATCGCTGTGATGGAGTTCTGCAGTTCTCTCTCTCTCTCCTTCAGTTGAGCCGTCAGCTTCTGGACTTGGTCGCTCTCTAAAGTTGGAAGAAAAATGTTAAGTTGTTAAGCCAAACAAAAAATACTGCAGAAGAACCTAAGTCCTAAAGACCCAAATCGCTGCTCTGCGTCACATTTAACATCCTGGTGAGGATAATCCAACGCCGCATAGAGCCACACCTTCAGAGGGAACATGATGGTTTCTAGTGGTGGACCCAGACCTTCAGAGGGACCTTCCAGCAGGGCAGGTCAACAGTGGATCAGGTAATACTGCTCACGAAAGACGTGGAAGAAAGCTTCCAGTCCAAAGAGAAAGCTGGGTAGTTCTACTGTAGTTCTACTGGAGCTGACACCGTCTGGGTAGTTCTACTGTAGTTCTACTGGACCTGACACCGTCTGGGTAGTTCTACTGGACCTGACAGCCACATATGACTACACATACAACCTACTGGAAACCACAGCAGGGATGGCAGTGGCTCAGTTTGAACAGCTCTCACCTGCTGGGACAGACGAGGATGCTCCACCTGGTAGGACAGACGAGGATGCTCCACCTGGTAGGACAGATGAGGATGCTCCACCTGGTAGGACAGACAAGGCTGCTCCACCTGGTAGGACAGACGAGGATGCTCCACCTGGTAGGACAGACGAGGATGCTCCACCTGGTAGGACAGACGAGGATGCACATTAATTCACATTAATTTAAAATTACATCTGGTCACAGTAGTGGTTTTCTGTGTGTTGTAGAACAACTGACTGCTAGGAGGATGTCATACTGTGTAGAACAACTGACTGCTAGGAGGATGGCCCGTAGCACTTGCCCTAGCCTAGCCCCTTAGATAGCACATTATGTAGACTTAGATAGTATTTTAAACAGACTTATAGCTTGCTACGTAGACAGCTCTAGAATTGCACTTCATGTAGTCACAGCACTTTATAGTACACATGTATAATATATTATATAGTATAGTATAGTATGTATAGTTTACATAGATACTCCACTGTTACGTTCTTAGTCTACGCATGATTCATGATAACTACGTTTTATATATGTGATGTATGCCATGCTTTTGTTATTGCTTAATGTAAGTCGCTCTGGATTAAGAGCGTCTGCTAAATGCCTAAATTGTAAATTGTAAATTGTAAATTGTAATGTCATACTGTGGAACAACTGACTGCTAGGAGGATGTCATACTGTAGAACAACTGACTGCTAGGAGGATGTCATACTGTAGAACAACTGACTGCTAGGAGGATGTCACACTGTAGAACAACTGACTGCTAGGAGGATGTCATACTGTCTGTAGAACAACTGACTGCTAGGGTGATGTCATACTGTGTCTGTAGAACAACTGACTGCTAGGAGGATGTCCTACTGTGTAGAACAACTGACTGCTAGGAGGATGTCATACTGTGTAGAACAACTGACTGCTAGGAGGATGTCATACTGTGTAGAACAACTGACTGCTAGGAGGATGTCATACTGTGTCTGTATAACAACTGACTGCTAGGAGGATGTCATACTGTGTCTGTAGAACAACTGACTGCTAGGAGGATGTCATACTGTGTAGAACAACTGACTGCTAGGAGGATGTCATACTGTGTAGAACAACTGACTGCTAGGAGGATGTCACACTGTAGAACAACTGACTGCTAGGAGGATGTCATACTGTCTGTAGAACAACTGACTGCTAGGGTGATGTCATACTGTGTCTGTAGAACAACTGACTGCTAGGAGGATGTCATACTGTGTAGAACAACTGACTGCTAGGAGGATGTCATACTGTGTATGTAGAACAACTGACTGCTAGGAGGATGTCATACTGTGTCTGTAGAACAACTGACTGCTAGGAGGATGTGATACTGTAGAACAACTGACTGCTAGGAGGATGTGATACTGTGTAGAACAACTGACTGCTAGGAGGATGTCATATTGTGTAGAACAACTGACTGCTAGGAGGATGTGATACTGTAGAACAACTGACTGCTAGGAGGATGTCATACTGTGTCTGTAGAACAACTGACTGCTAGGATGTCATACTGTAGAACAACTGACTGCTAGGAGGATGTGATACTGTAGAACAACTGACTGCTAGGAGGACTCCCATAATTATCTGTATTTGGCTTCCGACCCCCATCTGAAAATATGTAGTTCCACGGACCCCCCAGAAGCAAAGATTTGAGTTAAAAATCACACCTGTGTGAAGTGAGGGGCGCTATTATCATCTTAAGATGATTAGGTGATGGAATAATGATGTAAAACAAACGGTGACAAAACAAACATTAAATTTCCCCTTCATTGTCAATGGCGTTTTAAAAGAAAACTAAAAACAAACATTAAACCTGTATATAGGAAGGGCTAGCGCCCCTCAAAAACATTTGCTCTAAAATAATACATATTCAACGATTTGCACCACATTTTCACGATCTTTCAAAAATAGCAGATCTACAAGCTTGTAGCGCGGCACCGAGTAGATCTGCTATTTTTCAATAGCTAAAGTATAACATAATGCTTAAAACACCAAAAGGGGTTCCTGTCCTGAATGGGTTAAATACTCACTGGCAGGTGTTGGTGCTGCTGGACTTCCTGTTCCATAATGACCATTTCCTGCCACCATCTCCTCTATCTTCTCTAACAGCTGTGTGACCTGAGTGTCATCACCTCTGTTCTCATTGTTGAAGACATGATATCTGTTCCCACATTTCTCTACCAGGCTCTGGAGGGCCTTTCCTTCACTCTCAATGAACTGCTCAATGGATCTACCTCCTAGATAGTCTCCACGGGAGACCAGTATCACAGTGTGATCCCACACTGACTCACTGAGAAGCTGCATGTGTTCCTCCATGTATTTATACCAATCAGCTGGATATGACTCATCTGCTCTTATAGCCAGGAGGAGAGCATGTGGACCTGGAGGACACAGAGATGAACTAACAACTATCTCCTGTTTGGTCAGCTCAGATGTTTTATTGAGAGAAGCATTAATCCACCATCCTGGAGTGTTGACCACAGTGACATGTCTCCCTGCTACGTCTCCCTGTCTCTTCTCACACTGACCTGTTGTCTCTAAACTAAACTGCTCTGATTCTGAACCCAGGATGGTGTTTCCTGATGAACTCTTCCCTGATGTTTTATATCCCAGAAGTGTAATTCTCATCTCTGACAGATGGAGGTCATCACCTGAAATATAAGAAAGAATAATACATTAAACGTGTGTGTGTGTGTGTGTGTGTGTGTGTGTGTGTGTGTGTGTGTGTGTGTGTGTGTGCGTGCGTGCGTGCGTGCGTGGCTGGCTTCCGACCCCCATCTGAAAATATGCAGTTCCACGGACCCCCCAGAAGCAACGACTTGAGTTAAAAACATTTGCTCTGAAAGAATACATATTCAATGATTTGCGCCACACTTTCACAATCTTTCAAAAATAGCAGATCTACAAGCTCGTAGCGCGGCACCGAGTAGATCTGCTATTTTTCAATAGCTAAAGTATAACATAATGCTTAAAACACCAAAAGGGGTTCCTGTCCTGAATGGGTTAAATACTCACTGGCAGGTGTTGGTGCTGTGTGCGTGCGTGTGTGCGTGCGTGCGTGCGTGCGTGCGTGCGTGCGTGCGTGCGTGCGTGGCAGTGAGGTGTTTTTATGTTAGGCTGTACTTGGTTCAATCAATGTTGCCATGTCTGCTTATCGTAAGTGACTTTAGGCTTGTTTTTCTATCTTGTTTAACTATCCCTTTAAAGCAGTGGTTCTCTAACATGTTCCTGTATTTGTCCACAGACCTCCATCTGAACATAGATTTAGAGGTTTATTTTGAAAACACACTAGCAGATCTACAAGCTCACTACGTGTCACATCATGACGCGGGGTGAGCTTGTAGATCTGCTATTTTCAAATGGTTGACTAAAACTAGTCTAACATTTCAACTAAAACTAGACTATAGAATAAAAGTCGACTAAAATAGTTATCATTGACTAAAACTAGTCTAACATTTCAACGAAAACTAGACTATAGAATAAAAGTCGACTAAAATAGTTATCATTGACTAAAACTAGTCTAACATTTCAACTAAAACTAGACTATAGAATAAAAGTCGACTAAAATAGTTATCATTGACTAAAACTAGTCTAGTAAAACTAGACCTGACGTCGAAATTAAAAAAAAAGTCTTCTGAAAGAATATATATTCAAAGATTTGTGCCGCATTTTTACAATTTGTAAAAAATAGCAGATCTACAAGCTCGTAGCGCGCCACTCGGTGGCGCGCTACGCGACTATAGAATAAAAGTCGACTAAAATAGTTATCATTGACTAAAACTAGTCTAACATTTCAACTAAAACTAGACTATAGAATAAAAGTGGACTAAATAGTTATCATTGACTAAATCTAGTCTAACGTTTCAACAGTTTTTGTTAACTAAAACTGTGGAACCGTGGAATAAAAGTCGACTAAAATAGTTATCATTGACTAAAACTAGTCTAACGTTTCAACAGTTTTAACCCATTCAGACCTGACGTCGAAATAAATAAAAAGGTCTTCTGAAGGAATATATATTCAAAGATTTGTGCCGCATTTTTACGATTTTTCAAAAATAGCAGACCTACAAGCTCGTAGCGCGCCACTCGGTGGCGCGCTATGAGCTTGTAGATCTGCTATTTTTCAATAGCTAAAGTATAACATAATGCTTAGTTAAAACACCAAAAGGGGTTTCCGTTCAGAATGGGTTAAATGTGTTGATGTGTTTCCATGGTGATCATTGATTAAACAGTCCAGCTGTGTCTGTGTAGCTGAGACGTGTGTTAGTGACAGATGTGATTTCAATGTAAATAATGACGTACTTTTTTCTATCTTGTTTAACTATCCCTTTAAAGCAGTGGTTCTCTAACATGTTCCTGTATTTGTCCACAGACCTCCATCTGAACATAGATTTAGAGGTTTATTTTGAAAACACACTAGCAGATCTACAAGCTCACTACGTGTCACATCATGACGCGGGGTGAGCTTGTAGATCTGCTATTTTCAAATGGTTGACTAAAACTAGTCTAACATTTCAACTAAAACTAGACTATAGAATAAAAGTCGACTAAAATAGTTATCATTGACTAAAACTAGTCTAACATTTCAACTAAAACTAGACTATAGAATAAAAGTCGACTAAAATAGTTATCATTGACTAAAACTAGTCTAGTAAAACTAGACCTGACGTCGAAATTAAAAAAAAGTCTTCTGAAAGAATATATATTCAAAGATTTGTGCCGCATTTTTACAATTTGTAAAAAATAGCAGACCTACAAGCTCGTAGCGCGCCACTATAGAATAAAAGTCGACTAAAATAGTTATCATTGACTAAAACTAGTCTAACATTTCAACTAAAACTAGACTATAGAATAAAAGTGGACTAAAAAGTTATCATTGACTAAATCCAGTCTAAAGTTTCAACAGTTTTTGTTAACTAAAACTGTGGAACCGTGGAATAAAAGTCGACTAAAATAGTTATCATTGACTAAAACTAGTCTAACGTTTCAACAGTTTTAACCCATTCAGACCTGACGTCGAAATAAATAAAAGGGTCTTCTGAAGGAATATATATTCAAAGATTTGTGCCGCATTTTTACGATTTTTAAAAAATAGCAGACCTACAAGCTCGTAGCGCGCCACTCGGTGGCGCGCTATGAGCTTGTAGATCTGCTATTTTTCAATAGCTAAAGTATAACATAATGCTTAGTTAAAACACCAAAAGGGGTTTCCGTTCAGAATGGGTTAAATGTGTTGATGTGTTTCCATGGTGATCATTGATTAAACAGTCCAGCTGTGTCTGTGTAGCTGAGACGTGTGTTCGTGACAGATGTGATTTCAATGTAAATAATGACCTACCCATCTTTGACCTGATGCTCTCTCGTTGTTTCTTCACCTTCATCTGTCGTCGTGTTGCTCCCTCATCCTGGGTTCTCCTTTTCTTCTCAGCCTCCTCTAACACTCTTCTGTCTATCTCGAAACAGCCTCCTTTCTCTCCTGCCACCATCTGCTCTATCTTCTCTAACAGCTGTGTGACCTGAGTGTCATCACCTCTGTTCTCATTGTTGAAGACATGATACCTGTTCCCACATTTCTCTAGAAGCCTCCGGAGGGCCTTTCCTTCACTCTTAATGAACTTCTTAATGGGGTTACCTAAAGAAAACAGGGATTTCCCTAAGTAGTCTCCATGTGTGAACAGTATCATAGTGTGATCCAACACTGACTCACTGAGAAGCTGTATGTGTTCCTCCATGTATTTATACTCATCAGCTGGATGTGACCTCCATGCTCCTATAGCCAGGAGGAGAGCATGTGGACCTGGAGGACACAGAGATGAACTAAGAACTATCTCCTGTTTGATCAGCTCAGATGTTTTATTTAGAGGGTTCTTAATAAACCATCCTGGAGTGTCGACCACAGTGACATGTCTCCCTGCTACGTCTCCCTGTCTCTTCTCACACTGAGCTGTTCTCTCTAAACTAAACTGCTCTGATTCTGAACCCAGGATGGTGTTTCCAGATGAACTCTTCCCTGAACCTTTAGGTCCCAGAAGTGTGATTCTCATCTCTGAGAGTTTCTCACTAGAACCTGGAAATACAAGATAAATAGTCATAAATGATCTCATATTACTTCATAATTGAAAGTATTCGGGACAATATTATCATATTAATCATTGATTGGTTAACCTGAAGATGAGGTCATCTTTGCCCGTCTACTGGTCATCTTCTTCTATCTCTGTCATGTGACCAGAAATCTAGGAAAATAAACGTCACGATTCAAGATTATGAAAAAAACACAAATCTAGATATCTAACATCATTATTATATGAACGTGCGTGCGCACTTGGTCCTCAGATCAAAAGTAAACAACGTGTAAACAATACAGTGAAATCTCTAGTGACACCTCATTGGCCACTGGGACTCATTTGCATAAATACGTAGACGCCTCATTGGCCACTGTGACTCATTTGCATAAATACGTAGACGCCTCATTGGCCACTGGGACTCATTTGCATAAATACGTAGACGCCTCATTGGCCACTGTGACTCATTTGCATAAATACGTAGACGCCTCATTGGCCACTGGGACTCATTTGCATAAATACGTAGACGCCTCATTGGCCACTGGGACTCATTTGCATAAATACGTAGACGCCTCATTGGCCACTGGGACTCATTTGCATAAATACGTAGACGCCTCATTGGCCACTGGGACTCATTTGCATAAATACGTAGACGCCTCATTGGCCACTGGGATTCATTTGCATAAATACGTAGACGCCTCATTGGCCAATGGGACTCATTTGCATAAATACGTAGACACCTCATTGGCCAATGGGACTCATTTGCATGAATACGTAGACGCCTCATTGGCCACTGGGACTCATTTGCATAAATACGTAGACGCCTCATTGGCCACTGGGACTCAACACCGTAACCAATTAGCTACAGTAGTGGTTCCCAAACCTTTTCATCTCAAGGACCCCCATTAGAAAATATATGCCAGGGACCCCCATTAGAAAATATATGCCAGGGACCCTCATTACAAACAAACAGTTCTTATTTGAAACGATATAAAAGGTCTCAATGTTAATTGATAATGGAGAAAAAACACTTAGACATGGTTTTAACCACATTCTAGACGGGAACCCCATTTGGTGTTTTAAGCATTATGTTATATTTTAGTTATTGAAAAATAGCAGATCTACAAGCTCATAGCGCGGCACCAAGTGCCGCGCTATGAGCTTGTAGATCTATTTTTGGAAAAATCATGAAAATGTGGCGCAAATCTTTGAATATATTTTATATAGTTTTTAACTCAAATATTTGCTTCTGGGAGGGTCAAGGGGAACTACATAGGTTTCAGATGGGGGTCCGTGGCCAAATACAGATCATTCTGGGGGTCCTTGACATGAAATAGGTTGAGCACCACTGACACAGAAACTTAGTTTCAGAAAACTGTCACGATTTAGAATACATTTTGTAGAATCGAGCTCAGGTCTAAAATAGACACAGACAGACAGACAGACAGACAGACAGACAGACAGACAGACAGACAGACCGACCGACAGACAGAGCAGTGACACTGCATTCCTTTAAACGCTGTCATATCTTCCTGATCTCATCTGTCAACACACACACACACACACACACACACACACACACACACACACACACACACACACACACACACACACACACACACACACACACACACACACACACACACACACACACACACACACACACACACACACACACACACACACACACACACACACTACAATTTAGGCATTTAGCAGACGCTCTGAATCCAGAGCGACTTACATTAAGCAAGAACAAAAAGCATGGGAATACATCACATATATAAAAAGCATTTATCAAGAAACATGCGTAAGCTAAGAACGTAGCTAGAACATATCTATATAATGACACTGTACATATAAACTATACATATATACTATACTATGCTGAACATATATACTATGAAGTGCTATGACTACATACAATGCAATTATTGTGCTGTCTACATAACATGCTATAAGTCTGTATCAAATGCTATCTAAGTCTAAAAAGTGCTGTCTAAGGGGGTAGGGTAAGTGCTATGGGCCATGGTGGAGTCTGAAAAGGTGGGTTTTCAGACAACGGCGGAAGATTGGGAGTGATGCTGCAGTTCTGACTGCAACGGGGAGTGCATTCCATAGTTTTGGAGCGAGAAGGGAGAAGAGTTTGGGACGTGTGGAGCGTTGTCCCGGCGTTTTTAGTGATGGTACCTCCAGCTTCATGATCGATTAGGATAATATTTTCAATTTTTATCTCTACTTTTGTTTTCTACCCCAGGAGAATGGAAGGCTAATATGTAACTGAGGCAGATATGATGATATGCTTTTTGTTTTTGTTTTTCTCTTCCAAGAAAATGGGGAATCAGAAGGTGGATGAGGAAATTGGTGATCAAATATATATTTTTTATTTTTTTATATATCATTGTCCTGTAATGTCATTCATGTTGAATGTCATGTTTTTATGTTCTGTGTGGAACCCCAGGAAGATTAGCTGCTGCTATGCACCAGCTAATGGGGATCCTAGAACTCTAAACTCTAAGATTAGCTTTTAGATTGGCTATTTCTACCATTTTTGTAATACATTTGGAGTATAACAAATTAAATGTGGCACACATTGGCCATTATACATTATTTATTTGGTTTATTAGTCATTGTCATATCTGCCCCTCCCCCCCCCCCCCCCCCCCCCACCCCGTGTAACTTTAGTTTACAAAGCCTAAAAGCCGCACAATTAAATGGTCAAATCAATTAGACCTTCTTCTGGCACGTCACACAACAGACTAAAGATTTGTTTTCTCAAATGAAATCATAATAAATATAAAGGTGAGGAATTTATTCTAGTTCACATCATAACAACACTTTCCTACTCTTACCCTGGTGCTGCGGTGTGTCGGTCCTGGTGCTGGGGTGTGTCGGTCCTGGTGGTGGGGTGTATCGGTCCTGGTGCTGGGGTGTGTCGGTCCTGGTGCTGGGGTGTGTCGGTCCTGGTGCTGGGGTGTGTTGGTCCTGGTGCTACGGTGGGTCGGTCCTGGTGCTGGGGTGGGTCGGTCCTGGGGTGTGTCAGTCCTGTGTCGGAGAGGAGAGGAGAGGAGAGGAGAGGAGAGGAGAGGAGAGGAGAGGAGAGGAGAGGAGAGGGAAAATAAGTGAGGATTGAGTGAGGATGCAGTTCTGACTGTAATGGGAAGTTCATTCCATAGTTTAGATTGGGAGTGAGTCTGTAGTTCTGACTGCAATGGGAAGTTCATTCCATAGTTTAGATTGGGAGTGAGTCTGTAGTTCTGACTGCAATGGGAAGTTCATTCCATAGTTTAGATTGGGAGTGAGTCTGTAGTTCTGACTGCAATGGGAAGTTCATTCCATAGTTTAGATTGGGAGTGAGTCTGTAGTTCTGACTGCAATGGGAAGTTCATTCCATAGTTTAGATTGGGAGTGAGGCTGTAGTTCTGACTGCAATGGGAAGTTCATTCCATAGTTTAGATTGGGAGTGAGTCTGTAGTTCTGACTGCAATGGGAAGTTCATTCCATAGTTTAGATTGGGAGTGAGTCTGTAGTTCTGACTGCAATGGGAAGTTCATTCCATAGTTTAGATTGGGAGTGAGTCTGTAGTTCTGACTGCAATGGGAAGTTCATTCCATAGTTTAGATTGGGAGTGAGTCTGTAGTTCTGACTGCAATGGGAAGTTCATTCCATAGTTTAGATTGGGAGTGAGTCTGTAGTTCTGACTGCAATGGGAAGTTCATTCCATAGTTTAGATTGGGAGTGAGTCTGTAGTTCTGACTGCAATGGGAAGTTCATTCCATAGTTTAGATTGGGAGTGAGTCTGTAGTTCTGACTGCAATGGGAAGTTCATTCCATAGTTTAGATTGGGAGTGAGTCTGTAGTTCTGACTGCAATGGGAAGTTCATTCCATAGTTTAGATTGGGAGTGAGTCTGTAGTTCTGACTGCAATGGGAAGTTCATTCCATAGTTTAGATTGGGAGTGAGTCTGTAGTTCTGACTGCAATGGGAAGTTCATTCCATAGTTTAGATTGGGAGTGAGACTGTAGTTCTGACTGCAATGGGAAGTTCATTCCATAGTTTAGATTGGGAGTGAGTCTGTAGTTCTGACTGCAATGGGAAGTTCATTCCATAGTTTAGATTGGGAGTGAGTCTGTAGTTCTGACTGCAATGGGAAGTTCATTCCATAGTTTAGATTGAGAGTGAGTCTGTAGTTCTGACTGTAACGGGAAGTTCATTCCATAGTTTAGATTGGGAGTGAGTCTGTAGTTCTGACTGCAATGGGAAGTTCATTCCATAGTTTAGATTGGGAGTGAGTCTGTAGTTCTGACTGCAATGGGAAGTTCATTCCATAGTTTAGATTGGGAGTGAGACTGTAGTTCTGACTGCAATGGGAAGTTCATTCCATAGTTTAGATTGGGAGTGAGTCTGTAGTTCTGACTGCAATGGGAAGTTCATTCCATAGTTTAGATTGGGAGTGAGTCTGTAGTTCTGACTGCAATGGGAAGTTCATTCCATAGTTTAGATTGGGAGTGAGTCTGTAGTTCTGACTGCAATGGGAAGTTCATTCCATAGTTTAGATTGGGAGTGAGTCTGTAGTTCTGACTGCAATGGGAAGTTCATTCCATAGTTTAGATTGGGAGTGAGTCTGTAGTTCTGACTGCAATGGGAAGTTCATTCCATAGTTTAGATTGGGAGTGAGTCTGTAGTTCTGACTGCAATGGGAAGTTCATTCCATAGTTTAGATTGGGAGTGAGTCTGTAGTTCTGACTGCAATGGGAAGTTCATTCCATAGTTTAGATTGGGAGTGAGTCTGTAGTTCTGACTGCAATGGGAAGTTCATTCCATAGTTTAGATTGGGAGTGAGTCTGTAGTTCTGACTGCAATGGGAAGTTCATTCCATAGTTTAGATTGGGAGTGAGTCTGTAGTTCTGACTGCAATGGGAAGTTCATTCCATAGTTTAGATTGGGAGTGAGTCTGTAGTTCTGACTGCAATTGGAAGTTCATTCCATAGTTTAGATTGGGAGTGAGTCTGTAGTTCTGACTGCAATGGGAAGTTCATTCCATAGTTTAGATTGGGAGTGAGTCTGTAGTTCTGACTGCAATTGGAAGTTCATTCCATAGTTTAGATTGGGAGTGAGTCTGTAGTTCTGACTGCAATGGGAAGTTCATTCCATAGTTTAGATTGGGAGTGAGTCTGTAGTTCTGACTGCAATGGGAAGTTCATTCCATAGTTTAGATTGGGAGTGAGTTTGTAGTTCTGACTGTAATGGGAAGTTCATTCCATAGTTTAGATTGGGAGTGAGTCTGTAGTTCTGACTGCAATGGGAAGTTCATTCCATAGTTTAGATTGGGAGTGAGTCTGTAGTTCTGACTGCAATGGGAAGTTCATTCCATAGTTTAGATTGGGAGTGAGTCTGTAGTTCTGACTGCAATTGGAAGTTCATTCCATAGTTTAGATTGGGAGTGAGTCTGTAGTTCTGACTGCAATGGGAAGTTCATTCCATAGTTTAGATTGGGAGTGAGTCTGTAGTTCTGACTGCAATGGGAAGTTCATTCCATAGTTTTGGAGCCAGAAGGGAGAAGAGTTTGGGACGTGTGGAGCGTTGTCCCAACTTGTTCCCTAAAATAGGTCCCTTATTCAAAATCTACTTGAGTAAAAGTACAAACGTAGTGACATCAAAATGTACTTAAAGTATATATAGGCTATAGGCCTAACTATATACTGGAAGTAAAAAAAAAAAGATAATGAAAAATATTTGACGTTTTCAAAAGTGTACAAAAATAAATGTCCGAAATGTAAACAGGGCTGAAGCACACGTCCCAAACTCTTCTCCCTTCTGGCTCCAAAACTATGGAATGCACTCACCATCACAATCAGAACTGCAGCCTCACTACCAATCTTCCGCCGTAGTCTGAAAACCCACCTCTTCAGACTCCACCATGGCCCGTAGCACTAGCCCCTTAGATAGCACTTTATGTAGACTTAGATAGTATTTTAAATATAGCACTTTATGTAGACTTAGATAGTATTTTAAATATAGCACTTTATGTAGACTTAGATAGCATTTTAAAAAGACTTATAGCATGTTATGTAGACAGCACTAGAATTGCATTTTATGTAGTCATAGCACTTTATAGTACACATGTATAATGTATAATATAGTATAGTATGTATAGTTTACATAGATACTCCACTGTTACGTTCTTAGCTTACGCATGTTTCATGATAACTACTTTTTATATACGGTATGTGATGTATGCCATGCTTTTTGTTATTGCTTAATGTAAATCGCTCTGGATTAAGAGCGTCTGATAAATGCCTAAATTGTACAATTGTTTGTACACTCTCAGAGTTACAGACACATAAGGGTCCATTTGGTTCCTAAAACTATCATTTAGCTGGGGACCCCCTGGAACTCCCTCAAGGACCCCTGGGGGTCCCCGGACCACTGTCATAACTCCACCACATCAGAAGTGAGCAAACATGTAAAGAACAGAGTGATTGACATACCAACATGTTTACGTGTGCGTGGAGAGAGAGAGAGAGAGAGAGAGAGAGAGAGAGAGAGAGAGAGAGAGAGAGAGAGAGAGAGAGAGAGAGAGACAGAGAGAGAGAGAGAGAGAGAGAGAGAGAGAGAGACAGACAGAGAGCACAGAATTCCTGAAGGCACTGCTTCTCATATAAGAATTGTGGTCCAAAAATAAACAAAATGTCTGGGCGGTATTAGTCGCCCAGACAATGTATCGTTTACGACAGTCAGTCAGTCATATTCCAATCTTGTCAGCATCGATGAAATACAATACATGCACTGTTGTGATATTAGCCCATGCACAGTACATCTTAGTCTATGTACTTGAACTTGAGATACAGTGTACTTGATATGTATTGTGTACTGCCGGTACTGTAGCATTCTTTATAGATAGGCTACGAGAGACATCTAGGCGACAGCAAGGTCAGCCTTGCTGCAGTAGGCACGTTCTTCTGTCTCATATCTTATTGTTACGTCATTATGATCCAGCACTATATATGTTTCATGTTTGTGTAATAAACTTTGTGAACCTTAGCGTGATACTGTCTCGTGTCTCGTTAATTTGTTCTCCCGGGTACCCGCCGGCCGCCGCCGTAGTCGCCGTACCAAAGTAATACTTCAACAGGATTGTCACACACCACCCAGCCTGCACACACTACCTGTCTGTCAACCCAGACGAGGGTCCCGTATTTAGTTTACAACAATTGGTGCTCAGAAGTGAGATACCAGCAAGAGGTGAGTCACTTTATGTTTTATTCTTTTTAGAGAATAAGTGCCTCTCCTCTTGCCTGGTAAATCTCCATGTTAGGTTGTATGCAAGGTTTATCTTAGTTAAACCTTGTCTTTTTTGGTCCCACATCTTTTTTACGCTTCCAAATTTTACTGACATAGACCCTGTTTAGTTAGGTTGTTTCAAAAGTGACTGTTGTTTTTGTTTTAGTTGACTTGACAGAGTTTAGAGATTAAGACTGCTTTGTGTTTCAAGCAGCGAATATGGTTAGAGTCCATATTTAAGCCTGACGATTGGTTCGTTAGCAGAAGACTGCTCTGTGTTTCAAGCAGCGAATATGGTGGTTAATTCCATATTTAAGCCTAACGATTGGTTCGTTAGCAGGATTTCGTACACTGTTTATTGATAGGTGACAGTGGCCTAGTGGTGTCTCCCATGCTAGGTTAAGCCGGGCGATTGCTTTCGTACCGCACAACAGCTGTGTGTTTCCCTGTTGTTTTTGTTCTGTTGGATGTTGTCCAACAGGGTATGATTTGTGACATCACGTCATACTGAGCCTGTGTGGTGCCTTTTTTTCCCCACAGCATACATTCATTTGTATTTTTGCCTTGTTTCACTCTGGTCATTTGTCCTAAAAGTCACTGCTAGATAGAACATTCGGTACCCATTTGAGGTATCATTTTTCAAGGGCTGGTGTGTGAAGAGATACCGTTGAATATTCCTGCTGGTTGTCTGTTTTGTGTTGTGTGTCTTGAGTTGGGAATGGGCATTGGTAAAGTTAAGCTAACCCTAGAATCAGGGTGGACAAGTATGAGATTTACTGTGACGGGTGTTTTCCCAGTCGCACGTTCCAAATGCTCAGTTTTACATTCATTCATTGTATACTAGTATGATATTGATGTGGCAATGCACGAGCCATGCAGGAGAAGAAAGAACCTTAGTTATCTATGTGTTTACATAACACTCGCGCTGCTGCGCCATAGCCTGAGATTTACAGTGATTAAAAGAACTTGTGAAGAACTATGAACTATTTAAGCAGTAGCAAGCGGTTGTAATAAGTGGAGACCAGTTGAGTCAATGCAGTCATGATATGCACAGCATGTAATTCAACCTGTTTTGTTTCTACAGAGTTTCTACGGGCCTATAACCAAGGGGGGGCTGATGGATCGGATAAGAGAAGTACAAATCAACTGATCATGTGTAGTTTTTGTTTCATTACTTACATTGTGTAAAAAATAAAAAATAAATAGCCGATCTACAAGCTCTCAAAGGGCCAAAACATAGGGTTTTTTTTAAGCAAAATTGCGTTAGAAATAATAAGAATTTGCTAACTATGGTGTTTACATAACATCCCAGCCCGCTACAAATGGTGCTGGAGAAATAAGTGGCTAGACGACCTTGGACAAGAACACTGAGTGCTTGCGCAAGCGGCAGGAATATAGTAATCTCATGTTTTACTCGAGTAAAAGTATCAAGCGCTATATAGTGTCAGTAAATCAAATGTACTTGAGTAAAAGTAGTAAGTACCCTGCCCTGGTCGATAATTCAATAATGTAGTACTCAAGTAAGAGCACTAAATATATTTGCAGTAAAATGTACTAAAAGTACAACAGTAGAAGGTCTCCCTGTGAAAAGTGCCTGGTTCACTGTTCAAAATGTAGGCTACCTGAGTAAAAGTAAAGAAGCGAGCCGATCTACAAGCTCTCAAATGGCCGGAGTAATATAACAATAATGGAGTAGAAATATATGTACTTAAAAATCAGTGATACAGGCAAAAGTAAAAATACTTCAAACATAGGTAGTTTACCTTATTGTAGGTAACAAGAGGGTTGCAGCAAAACTTCAGAGAAGACTTAAGTATGTATCAAAAGTAAATGTAAGACGTCTATACAGGAATAAAAAATTATCATTATTTCAGTGAGTAATGCTGTAATTTGTGGAGTCCAGTCAATACAATAGCTCTCATAAATGCACCAACAATCTATATACCAAATTTGTGTCCACGGGCAAATTCAGGGGAGGCGTGATTGAATTGAATTCAGACAGGCCTGTTCATATAAAGTTATTTGAGGTCTGTCAGCCTGTCAGGTCAGGATTATTTCATCATACTTTACATGCTAGCTTGTTATCAGCATTTAGTTTGGGAATGTAAACAAATTGTGCAGCTATGAGCCACCCCAGTGTAGATTTCTCACACGACTACACACACTAGCGAACATTAAGTTCAAAATAGAATATTAGTGAAACTGCCAAATTCAAAAATAAGTACCCAGTTGTATAGGAATATTTCTTCCTCACATTTTTGACATAAAAAGGCTAAATCGTCAACGCTCAGCCAGTCAGCCTGGAAATTCAATTTTCAATTTTTGTCACTGAAGGCCACGTGAAGCAGAAGGGATCTTTGGGGGACCCCTCGAGGCCAGTGAGGCCTCAAAACAAAGACTGCTGTGGAGTACACCATGTTGTGTTGGGAACTTAACACTGAACTTTTTATGGAGAAATGTGTTTTTTCAAGTAACACATGAGATTTCATGAACAATGCAGTGTGTTGAGGGCACACCACACAGTTCTTGAGCTTAGCCCAGATACCCTGGGTAAATATAGATTTCATTTCATTTCATTTCATTTCACACTCAATGAATGAACATTTGTTTTTTTTGCATCTGTTTCCCAAAAGGAGTATGTTTCCATCTTCCATCACGTGACTGCAGGGATATGGGTCGTACCACCGCTCGACGGCCCAGTTACGATGTGAGAATGTGAGGGTCAAATTTTCATCTACCCGTTTTTAATGGTACATTTGGCACATGGCAGTACAATAGAGAAAAGACACACATTCACGTGCACACAGCACACACACGTGCAGGAGAGGGACACTTGCACATGCAAGCACACAGAAAGGAAAGGACAGCAGGGAATTGTTGTGTCTAGTAAGAGTACTTATCTGTGTAGTGTCCTTTGACTTAGAAACCAACAGCTGAGTGTGTGCACGGTTCATACAGGGCGTGCATGTGCGTGTACCAGTGTAGATCAGCTGTATTTGGCCAGGGAAGTCACTATTGGCCAGGGAAGTCACTAGATTTAAGTGATTATATACTTTATTTAGGAAGTTATAGTAGAGAGTAATTCATTGTTAGCCCGGTCAGCATTGCCAATTCAGTTTTTTGTAAAAATATGCAGGGACAGAGAGTTTTGGTGCAATTTATGAGGATTTTCGACAATTTGGAAAACCCTGGGACACTCCAACGCATAAAGTACATCTATTTTGTTAGGCAAAAGCAACAGTAAAGAAGCCTGAGGGCGAGAAGTTATTATAATGTAAATGTGTAGTGCAGCTGTGCGCGATCAAAATTCTGTAGCACTAAATATAATGCTGTTTATAATCTCTAATTATCACGAAGAGAAGTGAGAGTCAAAAGCTTTGGAGAATTAATTGTGTTCAATATTAGTCTCATAGAGTCCATCACGTTTAGAAAAATAAATAAATAAAAGTAAAGATATATTCAGGATGATGGTGAGTTAAAATAAGGAGTGTTACAATTTTCTAGTACAACAGGACACCCGGTAAAGAGCATCCATGCTCACAGCGAATCAATAATCAGACAAGAGACGATTATGGTCGTGGTGTTCTAGGACAATAGGATTGTACAGTAAGAGAGAATATGCTTAAGCATTTTAGTAATATCAGCACACACACACCCATGTCTCTCCGGCAGATATGACGTTTCTTGTCCCATTTCAGTAGTACACCCGGTAAAGAGCATCTATGCTCACAAAATAATCAATTAGTCGAGATACGATTATGTTTTGGTGTTTCTGGGACAATGGTTTTGTAAGCGACAACAGAATAGCGAATAGAACATTTTTTGTGATAGCAACAATATCATGGTTACATGTGCGTGCACATTACGTGCAGTTTTTTGTTTAGTAAGATAGTCAGTGCACTATGAGTCTGTACCTTTAGAGAGAGTCATCTACATTCAAACTTGTTTTTTTACTGTGCATGAAGACAAAAGGGCCTCAAATGATTATATGTCTTGCTAAGTGATGATTTTGACTGCATGGACATTTCTTTCATATCCTCACATGGACGCATGTTGTGGAAGGAAACAAATGCATTACAGCTCAAAAGTAGCATAGTTAATGTAGTGTTATTCAGGACAGGGAAGGCCAATTTATGTATCGTAAGGTCGCGTCAAGGTATAGACATCCTTGTTACAGACAACATGGTCAAGAGTCTAAGGTATGGACTAAGTGTGAGTGAATCTGTCACAAGAAAAGTTAGAGGTTTTCCACCACATGTGACACGGATAGAGTGTCTCACAGGTTTTGTTTTTGAGTGGACGATTTAACCCTAATACATTTTTCCCCCACAGAAGTACAATCAGGGGAGAAACGTGTCTGTAATTATGATCTGCTGAATAACTATCATATGTAATTTTTGTTTTTCCCTCGCCCGCACAGGATAAGTTTGGTGAAATGTGCCCTTTTTTGGAGTGTGGGCCTGAAATGTATTATTAATTCAATTATTTGTCCACCGGGTTGGGAGGATGTTATGAAGAGGGCAATTACTAATTGTATTTGCATGTGGAAGAGTGAAGCATGGTCTGAAAAGTACTAACACAATTAACCAGTCGCTCTGGATTAAGAGCGTCTGCTAAATGCCTAAATTGTAAATTGTAAATTGTAACCATTTGTGCCGGTGCACTGCTTGTATGAAAGAAATACATTTTGGAAGAGGGCCACTTATCTTGTTATTGGAACAGTGTTCTTTAGAGATAACAAATCCCTACACAGTGCAACTCGCCAAGGCCACGAACAAATGGATGGGTACGTATATGACACATGCTGAATGAATACACACACATTTTTTTTTTAAATTGTATTATTATTATTATTATTATTATTATTATTATCTTTGTATGGGCAGAATGTTTAGCTGGAATATTGATTAAGGTTGAAACAATATTTTATGTTACCTGTAAACGGGTGGATCAAAGACGGGACATGAGGTCCCACACACACAATATGCCAGTGTATTTTTTGGGGGGAAACCTGCTGTTCAGTTTTGTCCCAAAACACAGATAGCAGACAGTGCAAGGGAGTGCTATTCATCCTAAGGCCGACCTAAAGTGGAGAAGGGTCCAGGCCCTGGACTGCACCCTGCTATAGGGAAGTCCAAAGGACCTAAGCGTTCGGCCGACGACCATCACATCACCAGCAGGGAGATGCGCCTCGGGCGTCGAACAGCCACCGCCCCAAAACCAGACATCAGAGGACAGGGCCAAACCAACATGCTCGGTTGCCACAAGCCCAGAGGGGCTACATCGGACGATTGGAGATCATCACATCGCTGCCACAGGCCCAGAGGGGCTACGTCGGACGTTTGGAGGTCATCGCATCGCTGCCCCAGCCCCAGCGGGGGACAGGTTTCGAGATGCAAGGACACATGGACAAATTGACTATGTACCACTTTGATCAAGCCAAATGGTCAAATGTCGGTGCAGGATGTTATCCTTGACCACTTGACCAAGTCCAAAGGTCAATCTTCGGTACGTTGGAGATCATCCTTTTCCTGAACTCATGATGGAGATATGCACAAAGTCACATTATGCTCGTGACGAAAAGGATATCAATCACAGACAATATGAGTCAATGATTTGGATTACCGGTCGAGCTTTGTGGATACTATCATCAAGAATGTGCGCGAGATTAGACACTGCCGTTTTCGATTTGGATTAGCGGTCAAGCCTTGTGGATACTATCATCAAGAATGTGCGCGAGATTAGACACTGCCGTTTTCGATTTGGATTAGCGGTCAAGCCCTGTGGATACTACTATCATCAAGGACGCGCGCGACATATACACTACTGTTGTGTCAGCCGCACTGGAGATGCATGGCCAGTTCAAGGGAGGCATGCTAATCACACGTGCCTGACAATATCAGAGAAAGGCACAAGCAAGAAGGCAAAGACAATTTGTAAGGGAGATTCATGCGAGGTCACCTGCGCGCTATCTGACATGGATTTCGATGCGGGTCAATTGTGCACAGTTGCTGATATGGAGATGCGAGGCACAGCCTGTTATTGCCTGGGATCTACGCCCTGGACACTGTCGGTGAAGGGGGGGGTCCAAACATGGATTATTTTATTTTGTTTGTGTTTTCAGTGAAGCAGAGTTCTTATTTGTTTTTATTTGCTGCCAAATACTGTTATTCCACACACTGTAGCATACATGATTTCACAGTCGTTCAAAGAGGGCCTTCAGATCTAAGGGAGGCAGTACAATCCCACACAGGGCAAGTTCTGGATTAGGTGAAGTATGTGAGAAAGTAGAGAGGCTAATGTCATTCATCAATGCAAGTGTCACCGAAGGAGAGAGTGTGCGCAAGGAGTTAACCGCCTTGCGTTTAATGGTTATGCAAAACAGATTGATTTTGGATCTATTGACAGGGGCATCGGGGGGTGTGTGTGTTCTCATAGGAGATCAGACATGTTGTACTTTCATCCCAGAAGATGATGCTGATGGTCAGGTCATACAACAGGCATTGAATAACATGAACGAAATCAGACAGGAGCTACAGGATAGAGAAGTGACCGATGACGGAGAATTTGGCTGGTTAGACTCATTAATGTCAGGTTGGAAGGGCCTCATACTACAGTCATTCCACTAGTGATGTGCATTTTTGTTTTCTGCGTTGGGTTGATGTGCGTTAAAGCGTGTATTAGTAAGATTGTAGGCCACACCGTAAACACAGCATTCCTGTTAGAAACCAGAAGCATCCACTCTAACAACATATATACTCTACAGGCCACTGATAATGATTGTGAACACTGTGCCAACCTGAATGCAACACCACTAGACAGTGAGTAAGAGGATAGATGAAAGGTGATGCTCAAAGATCACTGAGCAACAATAATCAAGAATAGAATAGTCTTAGATTAGACTGATTTACTGATTTTGTGTCATATATTTTATTCTAGGAGTGTAGAAATTAGATAGAACATTACTTGATTCAAGATTGATTATTCATTAGTTTAGAAATGAGTTAGGTTTGAAGATGATCAGTGATCTAACTTAGGTTACATATAGTCAGGATGATTTTATTGTGTTTTTTATTTTTGAATCCTTCCCTTTTCTTCTCATCCCCAATCCTTTTTCCCTACCCCTCCCCTCTTTTCCCTCTCCCTCCCCTTACCTTTTATTAATGATTGATTTTTGTATATTTATGATTATATTATTAATGTTAGATGTTTTATGTGTTTTCTTTTAATATGTAGCGTTGGATTTTCTTGATGTCTTCCCCTCTGTTTCTTTGTTTTCTCTCTCTCTCTCTCTCTCTCCACTTTACTTTCGCGTCGCAATCAAATCGCATGCGTGTGTTCGCCCAATGAATGGTTGATGAGGAGGGGGACTCGGTTACAATTTTCCTAGCAAAGATTGATATCACAGACGAAGTGATAAGGTGATATTGGCTAGTTTTTTCAGTTCCGAGATTGTGATTGCGACGTATTTCCACACTGTATCAATATAGTATCAGTTGTTTCTTTCAGAATCAAAGAGGGCAACTGTTGTGATATTAGCCCATGCACAGTACATCTTAGTCTATGTACTTGAACTTGAGATACAGTGTACTTGATATGTATTGTGTACTGCCGGTACTGTAGCATTCTTTATAGATAGGCTACGAGAGACATCTAGGCGACAGCAAGGTCAGCCTTGCTGCAGTAGGCACGTTCTTCTGTCTCATATCTTATTGTTACGTCATTATGATCCAGCACTATATATGTTTCATGTTTGTGTAATAAACTTTGTGAACCTTAGCGTGATACTGTCTCGTGTCTCGTTAATTTGTTCTCCCGGGTACCCGCCGGCCGCCGCCGTAGTCGCCGTACCAAAGTAATACTTCAACAGGATTGTCACACACCACCCAGCCTGCACACACTACCTGTCTGTCAACCCAGACGAGGGTCCCGTATTTAGTTTACAACATGCACGAGAGTCTAAATCTTATGTTAATATGATGCAGTCTGTTATAGTGAAAATGTAACTAATTCAGCAGCAGTAACAATGTGATAGTCTGTTTCTAGTGAAAATGTAACTAATTCAGCAGCAGTAACAATATGATACAGTCTGTTTCTAGTGAAAATGTAACTAATTCAGCAGCAGTAACAATAGCATTTTCTCTTAGTCAGTTGATTCATATGAGTGAAACGGCCGGGATGATTTGTTTATTTTTGGAACAATGTGGAAAGGAGGGACACCCACACCGCCACTTGCTGGGTTCAGAGCATTTTATTAAAGCAACGTTTCGAAAGACCCAAACGTTGCTTTAACCCATTCAGGCCTGACGTCGAAATTTAAAAAAAAAAAGTTTTCTAAATCATGACAATTTTCGGAAAGATTTGAGGCACATTTTAACGATTTTTCAAAAATAGCAGACCTACAAGTTCATAGCACGCCACTCGGTGGCACGCTATGAGCTTGTAGATCTGCTATTTTTCAATAGCTAAATTATAACATAATGTTTAAAACGCTAACGCTAACGTGACATGGATGCGTTCCAGGTCTCAATGGATTAATAAAATGCTCTGAAGCAGCAAGTGGCGGCGTGCGGGTGTCCCTCCTTTCACACTGTATATGCCTCGTCTTCATCGCACCTGCTCCATATTACCTACCGGGTGTGTGGAAGTATACCTATCTGTATACCTACCTGTCTCTCTGCGCAAACTGATGTCACCTCACGATCACGTATCTCTCTCTGTGTGTGTGTGTGTGTGTGTGTGTGTGTGTGTGTGTGTGTGTGTGTGTGTGTGAGAGAGTGAGAGTGAGAGAGTGTGTGTGTGTATGTGTGTGCGTGCGTGCGTGCGTGAGAGAGATAATTACATGCGCTGCTCCCGTGCTTGTGGTTAGGGTTTGAGGTAGGTTGTCGTTTGTCGGACCAATGACTAGTCTGAACTAAGTACTGCACCCCCCCTAGCCTCGACCACCTTACAGCCCGTAGCCCCTCCCCTAGCCTCGACCACCTTACAGCCCGTAGCCCCTCCCCTAGCCTCGACCACCTTACAGCCCGTAGCCCCTCCCCTAGCCTCGACCACCTTACAGCCCGTAGCCCCTCCCCTAGCCTCGACCACCTTACAGCCCGTAGCCCCTCCCCTAGCCTCGACCACCTTACAGCCCGTAGCCCCTCCCCTAGCCTCCACCACCTTACAGCCCGTAGCCCCTCCCCTAGCCAACAAACGGAAGTAAACACTCAACAACTGGAGTCCTCACCGGAAGTAAACAGGTACTAAAGGAGGATGTGGTGACACATCCTTGACACCCTACCTATACAATACCTTGCTCCTCGGCGCCTCACTGTGGCACAAACGTAATATTACACAATAAACAGTATTATACACTTCAACTGCAGAGGACATCATGCATTTTCACGTTGACTCTTCAGTGGTAAAAATAAAATAAAATAAGAAAAACAAAGCACGTGTTCATGATACCCAGGTTCAAATCCAAGATAGGACATTAAGGTTACATAGTGTAGATTTTACAATATTTTCATGTTACATAAAATTAAAATTATTTTGAGTTATTGTTTAACTCCCATTGCTGTGTTCTTACAGGCTTATAGCAGTCTATCTATCTTCATGGTCTGTTTTTACAGGCTTATAGCAGTGTTGTCTATCTATCTTCATGGTCTGTTTTTACAGGCTTATATCAGTGTTGTCTATCTATCTTCATGGTCTGTTTTTACAGGCTTATATCAGTGTTGTCTATCTATCTTCATGGTCTGTTTTTACAGGCTTATATCAGTGTTGTCTATCTATCTTCATGGTCTGTTTTTACAGGCTTATATCAGTGTTGTCTATCTATCTTCATGGTCTGTTTTTACAGGCTTATAGCAGTGGTGTCTATCTATCTTCATGGTCTGTTTTTACAGGCTTATAGCAGTGGTGTCTATCTATCTTCATGGTCTGTTTTTACAGGCTTATAGCAGTGGTGTCTATCTATCTTCATGGTCTGTTTTTACAGGCTTATAGCAGTGGTGTCTATCTATCTTCATGGTCTGTTTTTACAGGCTTATAGCAGTGGTGTCTATCTATCTTCATGGTCTGTTCTTACAGGCTTATATCAGTGTTGTCTATCTATCTTCATGGTCTGTTCTTACAGTGTTGTCTATCTATCTTCATGGTCTGTGTTCTTACAGTGTTGTCTATCTATCTTCATGGTCTGTTCTTACAGTGTTGTCTATCTATCTTCATGTTGACACTTCTCTGCTCTCTCCTCATCTCCCTTTAACTAGTTGCATAAGGAAAGCTCTGGAAACATCACTATTTACACACGGTTAGCATGTTAGGCTAAACCGTAGAGTTAGCATGTTAGGCTAAACGGTAGGGTTAGCGTGTCAGGCTAAACCATAGGGTTACTGCCAACGTCTACCTCCTGGTGAAGAAGAGACACCAGAAGTGGGCGGAGGAGGTCAGGAGGAGAGTGGGGGTGCACCAGGCTAGACAAGCTAGGCCAGAGAATGCCCGCAGGAAAGTAGGCCACTTTCAGCAGGGTGACCTAGTCGGGTCAGGTCGCGTCCTCTCTCACCAGGCCAACAAAACTTTCTCCGCCATGCTAGCGCCTGAGTGGGAAGGACCAGCAAAAATTGGGACAGAGACTTACCATGATTGTGATGGAAAAACCCACCTGATGAACAGGATTAAGTGTTGGTGGTGAATATTCATTTATGAAATGCTATATATGTACCAAACCCTAGATGCCGCTGGCTGGAGGGGGGGTCTATGTAGCAACTGCCACACATGTTATACGATGATTTATTTTAATATCAACATTTAAAAGTGTATGTTGTATTATTTAATATTTCTAATTAACGCCATCTGTCAAGGGTAAGGTCCTATATATTCTGTGCTGTCTACGTTGTGATTTTGTTATTATTTGGGGGGTTTTAAAGACTATGTTTATGATTTGATGTATTTTGATTGACACAGGTCTGGAGTTGGACTGACGCCCATAAAGTAGGCAGAGGTTACCGGCTGTCAGGTAGACCTGGGAGAGAGACAGACAAACAAGGAAACAGGGAGTCTACGAGGGACCTGGACATGTTTGTTCTCTAAGTCCAAAACATCTCTTTAAGCTATAGCTACCAGAACGATTGCGCTCACTATATGAAGAGGCCGCTCGAGTCGAGACGTTCTTCTAATTGGTGAGATCGTTCGTCTTTTATTTATATCTTTCTTTCTTCGTCCCGCGAGGATCCGAGGTGTCGTTCTTCCTCTTCCTTTGGAATACATTCAGCTGGATTACCACGCTACGGGGACTTACTTACTTTATTTACTACTTTACTACTTCTACTTTACATTGGAGGGAGTGTTACGCTGGAGAAACAGACTTTGTTTGGAAACACTCACGGAACTATACTAAACAATAAGCGCGGGCGTGCGTGTGTGAGACACGCACACACGGACATTCGGTTCATCCATTCATTCATTCAACTCGCTGTGTAACCTGTCTGCATAACTGTACTGTTGATTCCATGATGAGATAAAAGGTTAACGTGAGCTTTGCTTCTGACTGTGTTTGCTGCTGCTTATTTAGGCCAGGTTTCATTGCATTCCACTTTATCAGTTGTATCCTAAGAGGAGATCATTCATAACTCGTAATTTAAATAATGGTAACAGTGATAGTAATATCTGATCGTTACAACTGATGTCTCTGTAGTGATGGACACCTATCTGATGTCTCTGTAGCGGTGGACACCTATCTGATGTCTCTGTAGTGATGGACACCTATCTGATGTCTCTGTAGTGATGGACACCTATCTGATGTCTCTGTAGCGATGGACACCTATCTGATGTCTCTGTAGTGATGGACACCTATCTGATGTCTCTGTAGCGGTGGACACCTATCTGATGTCTCTGTAGCGGTGGACACCTATCTGATGTCTCTGTAGCGGTGGACACCTATCTGATGTCTCTGTAGTGATGGACACCTATCTGATGTCTCTGTAGCGATGGACACCTATCTGATGTCTCTGTAGCAGTGGACACCTATCTGATGTCTCCGTAGCGGTGGACACCTATCTGATGTCTCTGTAGTGGTGGACACCTATCTGATGTCTCTGTAGTGATGGACACCTATCTGATGTCTCTGTAACAGTGGACACCTATCTGATGTCTCTGTAGCGGTGGACACCTATCTGATGTCTCTGTAGCAGTGGACACCTATCTGATGTCTCTGTAGCGGTGGACACCTATCTGATGTCTCTGTAGCAGTGGACACCTATCTGATGTCTCTGTAGTGATGGACACCTATCTGATGTCTCTGTAGCGGTGGACACCTATCTGATGTCTCTGTAGCAGTGGACACCTATCTGATGTCTCTGTAGCGGTGGACACCTATCTGATGTCTCTGTAGCGGTGGACACCTATCTGATGTCTCTGTAGCAGTGGACACCTATCTGATGTCTCTGTAGCGGTGGACACCTATCTGATGTCTCTGTAGCGGTGGACACCTATCTGATGTCTCTGTAGCGGTGGACACCTATCTGATGTCTCTGTAGTGATGGACACCTATCTGATGTCTCTGTAGTGATGGACACCTATCTGATGTCTCTGTAGCGATGGACACCTATCTGATGTCTCTGTAGCGGTGGACACCTATCTGATGTCTCTGTAGCGGTGGACACCTATCTGATGTCTCTGTAGCGGTGGACACCTATCTGATGTCTCTGTAGCAGTGGACACCTATCTGATGTCTCTGTAGCGGTCTCTGTAGCAGTGGACACCTATCTGATGTCTCTGTAGCGGTCTCTGTAGCAGTGGACACCTATCTGATGTCTCTGTAGCAGTGGACACCTATCTGATGTCTCTGTAGCAGTGGACACCTATCTGATGTCTCTGTAGCGGTCTCTGTAGCAGTGGACACCTATCTGATGTCTCTGTAGCAGTGGACACCTATCTGATGTCTCTGTAGCAGTGGACACCTATCTGATGTCTCTGTAATTTAGAAGAACCGTGAACACGTCCTTCAGAAGAACTGTGAACACGTCCTTTAGAAGAACTGTGAACACGTCCTTTAGAAGAACTGTGAACACGTCCTTTAGAAGAACTGTGAACGCGTCCTTTAGAAGAACTGTGAACGCGCCCTTTAGAAGAACTGTGAACACGTCCTTTAGAAGAACTGTGAACGCGTCCTTTAGAAGAACTGTGAACGCGTCCTTTAGAAGAACTGTGAACGCGTCCTTTAGAAGAACTGTGAACGCGTCCTTTAGAAGAACTGTGAACGCGTCCTTTAGAAGAACTGTGAACACGTCCTTTAGAAGAACTGTGAACACGTCCTTTCCGCCAATAAACTCCGTTAGTGCCGTTAGTTACTCCTGTTCTTTTTTTAGAGTTGTTATTGAGTCTACATTTGAAATAACTGCTGTTATCGTTTTTGTGGAAACTTCTACACTTGTTGTGTCGAGACTCGAGGGCAGCCATTGGTCTACGTCACAATATGCACATGGACCAATCGGAGGCTGCTTTTCACTGTTGTACGGGCAGCCGTTGAAATGCAGTCACTGATTGGCCGCGATCATTTTCTGATTTCTCCAGCTTCCGCATACGCTCTGCCTATGGGCCGAAGTCCAGACTCATATGCTATGATCCCATATGCGGGGAGGAAACCTCAGTGAACCCTCGCTATGAGTCTGGTATGATCCCATATGCGGGGAGGAAACCTCAGTGAACCCTCGCTATGAGTCTGGTATGATCCCATATGCGGGGAGGAAACCTCAGTGAACCCTCGCTATGAGTCTGGTATGATCCCATATGCGGGGAGGAAACCTCAGTGAACCCTCGCTATGAGTCTGGTATGATCCCATATGCGGGGAGGAAACCTCAGTGAACCCTCGCTATGAGTCTGGTATGATCCCATATGCGGGGAGGAAACCTCAGTGAACCCTCGCTATGAGTCTGGTATGATCCCATATGCGGGGAGGAAACCTCAGTGAACCCTCGCTATGAGTCTGGTATGATCCCATATGCGGGGAGGAAACCTCAGCTATGAGTCTGGCCGCGCCAGGCTAGGGAATAAATGAATAAGTAACTAACTAATTAGCATGAATAAATTATTGACGAACCAACTAATTAGCATGGATATATGAATAACTAAATAACTAATTAGCATAAATAAAAGACACATTTTGCTCTCTGTGACCAGCAAGCTTTATTATTATTATTGTGCATTTAGATTGTATAGTTACAATAGTATTTATTATTGTGCATTTATATACTTTAAGTTATAGGATGCAGAAAGAGAAATCAATGTTGTTTAATAAACAATCATATTATATACAATATTTTTGTTTTATTATTTGTCTTTTTTATTTCTCCAAACAATCTGATCTACAAGCTCACACTCTGAGCTTGTAGATCTGTTGTGCACTCGGTCCACTGTTATGGTGAAACTGGTGACCATCTCTCTCTCTGTCTCTCTCTGTCTCTCTCTCTCTCTGTCTCTCTCTCTCTCTCTCTCTCTCTCTCTCTCTCTCTCTCTCTCTCTCTCTCTCTCTCTCTCTCTCTCTCACTCTCTCTCTCTCTCTCTCTCTCTCTCTCTCTCCCTCTCCCTCCCTCTCCCTCTCTCTCTCTCTCTCTCTCCCTCTCCCTCCCTCTCCCTCTCTCTCTGTCTCTCTCTGTCTCTCTCTGTCTCTCTCTCTCTCTGTCTCTCTCTCTCTCTCTCTCTCTCTCTCTCTCTCTCTCTCTCTCTCTCTCTCTCTCTCTCTCTCTCTCTCTCCCTCTCCCTCTCCCTCCCTCTCCCTCTCTCTCTCTCTCTCTCTCTCTCTCCCTCTCCCTCTCCCTCCCTCTCCCTCTCCCTCTCCCTCTCTCTCTCTCTCTCTCTCTCTCGCTCTCTCTTTTTTTTTTCTCTCTTCCAGTCGTCTACGCGAGCGACCGTTGTCTGGGCTTGACCCTGGGATACAGCTGGAGACAGACAGACAGACAGACAGACAGACAGACAGACAGACAGACAGACAGACAGACAGACAGACAGACAGACAGACAGACCATTAATATGCGTAGTGATGTTTTCCATCCTCAGTATCATTGGTCAATATTATTGTAATGCAATGAATAAATTAACATAACGAACGAATAAATTAACGCTTCTGATGCCCAGGACGTGTCCACCAAACATTTTCACGTCAGGGACCCACAGGTACCCCCAGGGACCCCCCACGGACCCCCAGGGACCCCCACAGGGACCCCCAGGACCCCCAAAGGGACCCCCAGGGACCCCCACAGGGACACCCCCAGGGACCCCCAGGGACCCCCACAGGGACCTCCACAGGGACCCCACATTGACACTAATTACCCTCACGGAGGGGACCCCCATTATAAAAGATATGCCAGGGACCCCCATAAGAGAAGATGGAACATCATATTTCCAGATGGGGGTCGGTGGCCAATTACATATGATTCAATCCAATTACATATGATTCAATCCAATTACATATGATTTTTGGGGGTCCTTCACTGATAGCCTAGAAACGTTTATTTTTCTTCAGAAAACTGTAACCAACCTATAGGTGTAAAAATGGACAGTGACTTTTTAATTTAATTTAAATTAAATCAGCTGTTTTCCAGCTCAGGATTTTATGGAAGGTGAAGCCTTTTTTTAAAAATCTTTTGTAGATTTCGAAAAAGTTATACATGTTTTTATCACTTTTATCACTTTTATCAGTACCCGCCTGGATTACTGCAATGCACTTTATATTAGGACTAGTTCACAGACTGAAACTAGTTCAACATGTTATAACTTTATATTAGAACTAGTCAGGACTAGTTCACAGACTGGAACTAGTTCAACATGTTATAACTTTATATTAGGACTAGTTCAGACTCGGGAGCAGTATGGGTTGGCGCCCCAGCCTGTGTCTTCCGTGAGGAAGAAGCCCAACAAACCCATGGTGAGGCCTTTAGGAGGGCCATTCAAGCCTCAAGCGGAGCCTGCGGCACCACCAAGGGCAAGGTGGAGCCTGCGGAACCGTTGCGGCTCGAGAATCCACCATTCCTGAATAAAGTGCCTGGTGCTGGGAGTCTGGTGCAACGTGCAGGGCCTGACCTGGTGAGAGCAGGAGTGGACCTGGTGAGACGTAGGAGGGTCCCGGACAGGAGTCAACCCACAGAGCCTAGTCCTTCCACGCGCCAGAATGGTACCTCCCAGCCCTGGCAGAGTAGTTCAGGAGGAACGGATTGTGTGGCCCTGGTTTTTCCCTAGTGGGACTGATCGAGGGTAGCTACTGGGACGTAAGTCGGGACTTGATCACCCCGGCTGGGTCACCTGAGTGAGGGGTATGATGTTGGGAGACCCGAAACCCTGATGACCTTGGGATACATCACTGAGGATACGTCCCAGGTGCATCCATGTATGTATGTATTATTTTTTTTAGACTGAAACTAGTTCAACATGTTATACTTATAACTTTATATTAGGACTAGTTCACAGACTG
The DNA here is from genome assembly GCF_951216825.1 of Electrona antarctica. Classification (NCBI taxonomy): domain Eukaryota; kingdom Metazoa; phylum Chordata; class Actinopteri; order Myctophiformes; family Myctophidae; genus Electrona; species Electrona antarctica. Next base: position 424,584 of record NW_027638477.1, on the reverse strand, counting down.
AAACTAGTTCAACATGTTATAACTTTATATTAGGACTAGTTCACAGACTGAAACTAGTTCAACATGTTAAAACTTTATATTAGGACTAGTTCACAGGCTGAAACTAGTTCAACATGTTATAACTTTATATTAGGACTAGTTCACAGACTGAAACTAGTTCAACATGTTATAACTTTATATTAGGACTAGTTCACAGACTGAAACTAGTTCAACATGTTATAACTTTATATTAGGACTAGTTCAGACTGAAACTAGTTCAACATGTTATAACTTTATATTAGGACTAGTTCAGACTGAAACTAGTTCAACATGTTATAACTTTATATTAGGACTAGTTCACAGGCTGAAACTAGTTCAACATGTTATAACTTTATATTAGGACTAGTTCACAGACTGAAACTAGTTCAACATGTTATAACTTTATATTAGGACTAGTTCACAGACTGAAACTAGTTCAACATGTTAAAACTTTATATTAGGACTAGTTCACAGACTGAAACTAGTTCAACATGTTATAACTTTATATTAGGACTAGTTCACAGACTGAAACTAGTTCAACATGTTATAACTTTATATTAGGACTAGTTCAGACTGAAACTAGTTCAACATTAATAACTTTATTAGAACTAGCCAACTAGTTGAAACAGAAATACACAAAACAAGAAGCGAAGAAGCGACCCATTTAGGCCTGACCTCGAAATTAAAAAAAATCTTCTAAATCCTCCAGTTTTCTGAAATAAATATTTTCACGATTTTTCAAAAATAGCAATGCGACGCGTTGTGAGCTTGTAGATCTGCTATCTCTTGTCCACTAGTCCCTTCCTAACATTTTAGTCTAGTTTTTAATTTGTTGACGAAATCGACAGTATATTTAGTCTTAGTTTTAGTCTTAGTTTTAGTCATCGTGGCTTAGTTTTCATTTAGTGTCTGTTTAGTTTCCGTCAGTGGAAAAAGGTAGTCGAAGTCAACGGACATTTTTCGTCATAGTTTTAGTCGACGAAAACAACACTTCTAAAGAGAGATCAGACTTCTTAGCGCAACGCAGTGAAGGAAGATTTTAACTTCTGGTTTTGGGGGGAAAATCTGCCTCCTCTGCTTGGCACTATAGCGCCTTTATTCTGAAAGATTCCCCGGCAAAATGAATGAATAAATTAACATAAATTAACATAAATATATTCACCCCCAGCAGGTTTCGGGGGGCGTATCCCTCGCGGCCGTTAAGCCCCGCCCACCACCACTCGGTCTCCTGGTCGTCACGGCGACGCAGCACCGTGAGGGCGTCGCCCTCGTTGAGTGACAGCTCATCGGCATGCTGGGAGGTGTAGTCCCACAGGGCGTAGACCACGCCCCTATTCATCACGCCCATCTTCTCCTGGACGCCTGATTGGTGGAGAGACAGACAGACAGACAGACAGACAGGCAGGCAGGCAGGCAGGCAGGCAGGCAGGCAGGCAGGCAGACAGACAGACAGACAGACAGACAGACAGACAGACAGACAGACAGACATGGTCAAAACAATCTATATTTCTCTTTTTTAAATGTTTGCGTGTGTGTGTGTGTGTGTGTGTGTGCGTGCGTGCGCGTACCGTACAGTAGCTGAGAACACTGTGTGTGTGTGTGTGCGTGCGCGTACCGTTCAGTAGCTGAGAACACTGTGTGTGTGGTGTGTGCGTGCGCGTACCGTACAGTAACTGTGAACACTGTGGGTGTGTGTGTGCGTGCGCGTACCGTACAGTAACTGTGAACACTGTGGGTGTGTGTGTGCGTGCGCGTACCGTACAGTAGCTGTGAACACTGTGGGTGTGTGTGTGCGTGCGCGTACCGTACAGTAACTGTGAACACTGTGGGTGTGTGTGTGCGTGCGCGTACCGTACAGTAGCTGTGAACACTGTGGGTGTGTGTGTGCGTGCGCGTACCGTACAGTAACTGTGAACACTGTGGGTGTGTGTGTGCGTGCGCGTACCGTACAGTAACTGTGAACACTGTGGGTGTGTGTGTGCGTGCGCGTACCGTACAGTAACTGTGAACACTGTGGGTGTGTGTGTGTGTGTGCGTGCGCGTACCGTACAGTAACTGTGAACACTGTGGGTGTGTGTGTGCGTGCGCGTACCGTACAGTAACTGTGAACACTGTGGGTGTGTGTGTGCGTGCGCGTACCGTACAGTAACTGTGAACACTGTGGGTGTGTGTGTGTGTGTGCGTGCGCGTACCGTACAGTAACTGTGAACACTGTGGGTGTGTGTGTGTGTGCGCGTACCATACAGTAACTGTGAACACTGTGTGTGTGTGTGTGCGTGCGCGTACCATACAGTAACTGTGAACACTGTGGGTGTGTGTGTGCATGCGCGTACCGTACAGTAACTGTGAACACTGTGGGTGTGTGTGTGCGTGCGCGTACCGTACAGTAACTGTGAACACTGTGGGTGTGTGTGTGCGTGCGCGTACCGTACAGTAACTGTGAACACTGTGGGTGTGTGTGTGCGTGCGCGTACCGTACAGTAACTGTGAACACTGTGGGTGTGTGTGTGCGTGCGCGTACCGTACAGTAACTGTGAACACTGTGGGTGTGTGTGTGCGTGCGCGTACCGTACAGTAACTGTGAACACTGTGGGTGTGTGTGTGCGTGCGCGTACCGTACAGTAACTGTGAACACTGTGGGTGTGTGTGTGCGTGCGCGTACCGTACAGTAACTGTGAACACTGTGGGTGTGTGTGTGCGTGCGCGTACCGTACAGTAGCTGTGAACACTGTGGGTGTGTGTGTGCGTGCGCGTACCGTACAGTAGCTGTGAACACTGTGGGTGTGTGTGTGCGTGCGCGTACCGTACAGTAGCTGTGAACACTGTGGGTGTGTGTGTGCGTGCGCGTACCGTACAGTAACTGTGAACACTGTGGGT
>NW_027638477.1:411689-416689 GCF_951216825.1 Electrona antarctica | reverse complement strand
TGCAAAACCAAAGGACAAACTAAGGCCCAGGCCACACGTATATGGGTCTTTTGCAAAACGCACATTTCTCTGTGCGTTTGGACCTTTCAGCCACACGCAAACGGTGTTTTCGGCCACTCAAACGGAGGTTTTTTGAAACGGATAAATAAGTGAAGATTTTCGAAAATATCCGGATCAGTGGAGCGGTGTAGTCATGCGAAACGGAGTTTTTGAGAAACGATGATGTCACCGCCACCGCCCACATGCAGCTTGTCAAGCAGAGGTCCTCACAAGTATAGGTAAAATAAACACTGCCAGCCCAGTCCTCAGCGCAATGGCCCGTTGCGCAAAGAGGTTGACATTTGACTCGTGCTATATTCAGATAATCTTCAACCGATTGTTATAATTCGAAGTGGTATATATTCTGTGAAGTTTATATTTTCATTGGGTGTACAAGTCATGTTTTTAATATGCCTTCATCAAATGATATAGAGAGATGGTAGGGTAGTGCCCAAGCCCGTATAGCCATGCAGCCTATATGAGCTGTGGTGCGCTTGCTAGGTCTACACTCTCACTGATGTGTACAACCTTTATTCAAATAGTTTCATTTGTATTGGTGCCGAGTGCGAAGCCAATAGGTTCATTGCGGACCGCTACAGATAAACTGTGGATATTAACCTACCTATAAGGACCCAGGCCAAATGCCATTGCGCAGTAGCCGGCCCTACACCAACAAGTCTATGCGTGGTGTGTGCATAGCCGCATGTGAAACTATATCGTGCTGTATTTTGCATCATGGTCATGCGAGGAGAGAGAGAGAGAGAGGGTGCAGAGAGAGAGAGAGAGAGGTGTGAATGGGATCGCATCGTGCGTGCGCATTATGGCACATCTCTCTCATGTTTAGGGCGCACCATTGACTGCATGTCACTGTGCCTACATGCTGACAATGTGCGCGTGAACTTGTATTAGCCTAAAATATAGCCACTCAACAAGCTCACAACTGGTTGTGGACACTTCTATAGGTCTGACTCTGCTATTAATTTCTGTGCAGGACTTGCCAGGTCGCCAGAGCAATGGTAAAGTGTCTATCATTTTTAAATGATATGGAGAGAAAAGTCGAGAGTCGGGATCTGGAGATTTACGCACATAGTGTGACATGCTGACAGACAATGAAAGAAACATATACTTCCACTCACAATTTAGGTGGCTTTTAAAATGCGGTACTTATTCCTTCATTAAAAATATGATTGGCACCTCATAAGTGTAAATATAAAATCAAATATAATATAGCCTACAATTGAAACCTGCTACTGCAGTGATTTTATCCAGTGTTCAATGCGTTTCTGCGTTTGGGTGTGGACATAGATATCTCTGTCGTATGGCCAGGGATTTTTTCTAAAACGGACGAAAATATCCGTTTTGCAAAAGATCCAGAGTGGTGTGGCCTGGGCCTAAAGCTAAAGTGTTGCTGCCAACAGGGAGAGAGAGAGAGGGTGAGTGTGGCCAACAGCCAGTCCTTATAGAGCACACTGGGAATACTGGCCAGGTGCTCCCAATGTACTGATTGGCACCCCAATTCCCCAACCTGCAGGCCTTGTGGAGACAGATAGAGTAGGCAACACAGACCCTGGTAGGCCAAGCTACAGGGGGCTGTGACATGATTCAGAAAACATTTTCTTTAAAGGCCTAAATGGGTTAATTACTTCTGTCTAATTTAGTAGCTTAATGACTAGTATTAAAATGTCTTTTTGTCCAATGTATTTGTATTTAGTTCATGAAGTTAACATAACTATAACTAAATGCATTTTAAATTAAATAAAAAATGTTACTTTTTGTTGTGATATTAGCCCATGCACAGTACATCTTAGTCTATGTACTTGAACTTGAGATACAGTGTACTTGATATGTATTGTGTACTGCCGGTACTGTAGCATTCTTTATAGATAGGCTACGAGAGACATCTAGGCGACAGCAAGGTCAGCCTTGCTGCAGTAGGCAGGTTCTTCTGTCTCATATCTTATTGTTACGTCATTATGATCCAGCACTATATATGTTTCATGTTTGTGTAATAAACTTTGTGAACCTTAGCGTGATACCGTCTCGTGTCTCGTTAATTTGTTCTCCCGGGTACCCGCCGGCCGCCGCCGCAGTCGCCGTACCAAAGTAATACTTCAACAGGATTGTCACACACCACCCAGCCTGCACACACTACCTGTCTGTCAACCCAGACGAGGGTCCCGTATTTAGTTTACAACAATTGGTGTGGTTGGGTGGCTGGGTGGTGTGTGACAATCCTGTTGAAGTATTACTTTGGTACGGCGACTACGGCGGCGGCCGGCGGGTACCCGGGAGAACAAATTAACGAGACACGAGACGGTATCACGCTAAGGTTCACAAAGTTTATTACACAAACATGAAACATATATAGTGCTGGATCATAATGACGTAACAATAAGATATGAGACAGAAGAACCTGCCTACTGCAGCAAGGCTGACCTTGCTGTCGCCTAGATGTCTCTCGTAGCCTATCTATAAAGAATGCTACAGTACCGGCAGTACACAATACATATCAAGTACACTGTATCTCAAGTTCAAGTACATAGACTAAGATGTACTGTGCATGGGCTAATATCACAACACTTTTCAGGATTCCAATTCAAATATAGCAAAAAAATAGCTGATCTACAAGTTCAAAACGCGTCGCAATGCCACGTAGAGCTTGTAGATCGGCTATTTTTGGCTAGGACGGTAATATGCACTGTGGCCCTCCGGAAGGAGTGTGGAACTATAGTGGTCCTCTGGAGTGAGTGTGGAACTATAGTGGCCCTCTGGAGTGAGTGTGGAACTATAGTGGCCCTCTGGAGTGAGTGTGGAACTTTAGTGGCCCTATGGAGTGAGTGTGTAACTATAGTGGCCCTCTGGAGTGAGTGTGGAACTATAGCGGCCCTCTGGAGTGAGTGTGGAACTATAGTGGTCCTCTGGAGTGAGTGTGGAACTATAGTGGCCCTCTGGAGTGAGTGTGGAACTATAGCGGCCCTCTGGAGTGAGTGTGGAACTATAGTGGTCCTCTGGAGTGAGTGTGGAACTATAGTGGCCCTCTGGAGTGAGTGTGGAACTATAGTGGCCCTCTGGAGTGAGTGTGGAACTATAGTGGCCCTCTGGAGTGAGTGTGGAAGTATAGTGACCCTCTGGAGTGAGTGTGGAACTATAGTGGCCCTCTGGAGTGAGTGTGGAACTATAGACCGATTCAGAAACGGGTCTCATGGTCGCAGGCAACGTATTTCCTGTAGGCGGAGACGACACATCTGCGGTTTCCCCGCACCTCCTTCTACTACAGTGAATGGAAAAGTGACTGATGTTAGTCTGCCTCAAACGTTACTCTTTTACCTGCTTTTTACTAACACTAACATTACAAAGATGCCCAGAACATCGGGATGAACCTGTGTAGTTTAGCTATCGAAAAATAGCAGATCTACAAGCTCATAGCGCGGCACCGAGTGTAGGTCTGCTATTTTTGAAAAATCGAAGAACGACTGACATAGAAACATAGCTTTTTCAGAAAACTGTCAGGATGTGGAAGACATTTTTTGAATCTGATCTCAGGTCAAAATGGGTTAATGCTTAGTATAGTATATATTAGTGTTATAATAATAAATATGTATATAGTACCTCGTAGATGACGCGCTGCACCAGGTCAAACTCTCCCTCTAACGAGGCGTCCAATAGGAGAGCCAGAGGGTTGAACTTCACCCTCAGACCGTGACCCGTCCTCTCTGACCACGCCTTCTTTAGGTTGGTTCGCTTCGTCTGGGAGAGAGACATAGAGAGACAGAGAGAGAGAGATAAAAACTCTCAATAATGCATGCAGAGCGGAACTTGGCCAATTCCCTCTCCTAATTAACATCCAGAAAGGAGCATTCAAATTCCATAAGCACCTTCAAAATAGTCACTCCACCTCCTACCAGGCCTTAAAATGCCAAGAGGAGAACAGGAGCAGGAGTCCCCCTCAGTCAGCTGGTCCTGAGTCTTACCCCCACCACCCCCTCCCCTGACTAAAACAACCTCCACTAACCAAATTATCAAACACAACAAAAACCCAAAGTAAATTAGAATGCTATTTGGCCCTCAACCGAGAATACACAGTGGCAAATTACCTGACCACTGTTACTGATCCAAAACTGAGGATGATGTTGACTATGTACAGACTCAGTAGAAATAGATGTTGACTATGTACAGACTCAATAGAAACAGATATTGACTATGTACAGACTCAATAGAAACTGATGTTGACTATGTACAGACTCAGTAGAAACAGATGTTGACTATGTACAGACTCAATAGAAACAGATGTTGACTATGTACAGACTCAGTAGAAACAGATGTTGACTATGTACAGACTCAATAGAAACAGATGTTGACTATGTACAGACTCAGTAGAAACAGATGTTGACTATGTACAGACTCAATAGAAACAGATGTTGACTATGTACAGACTCAGTAGAAACAGATGTTGGACTATGTACAGACTCAATAGAAACAGATGTTGACTATGTACAGACTCAATAGAAACAGATGTTGACTATGTACAGACTCAATAGAAACAGATGTTGACTATGTACAGACTCAGTAGAAACAGATGTTGACTATGTACAGACTCAATAGAAACAGATGTTGACTATGTACAGACTCAGTAGAAACAGATGTTGACTATGTACAGACTCAATAGAAACAGATGTTGACTATGTACAGACTCAATAGAAACAGATGTTGACTATGTACAGACTCAATAGAAACAGATGTTGACTATGTACAGACTCAATAGAAACAGATGTTGACTATGTACAGACTCAATAGAAAACAGATGTTGACTATGTACAGACTCAGTAGAAACAGATGTTGACTATGTACAGACTCAATAGAAACAGATGTTGACTATGTACAGGACTCAATAGAAACAGATGTTGACTATGTACAGACTCAATAGAAACAGATGTTGACTATGTACAGACTCAATAGAAACA
>NW_027638477.1:394800-411489 GCF_951216825.1 Electrona antarctica | reverse complement strand
AGTATCTTTTACTCAGGACTTTTTTACTTTTGGAAAATACCATTGAAGAAACTGTTAGCTGGTTAACGTGTGTAGCGTCACTTTAACCGGCTTATGGCCAGTGCCGTAATTGACGTAATGAATCAATAAAAGACTAAAAAGAGCGAAATGTAGTTTCCTCAGGTATCAATACACTATATTATAATGTAGTTTCCTCAGGTATCAATACACTATATTATAATGTAGTTTCCTCAGGTATCAATACACTATATTATAATGTAGTTTCCTCAGGTATCAATACACTATATTATAATGTAGTTTCCTCAGGTATCAATACACTATATTAATGTAGTTTCCTCAGGTATCAATACACTATATTATAATGTAGTTTCCTCAGGTATCAATACACTATATTATAATGTAGTTTCCTCAGGTATCAATACACTATATGTAGTTTCCTCAGGTATCAATACACTATATTAATGTAGTTTCCTCAGGTATCAATACACTATATTATAATGTAGTTTCCTCAGGTATCAATACACTATATTATAATGTAGTTTACACACAGCGCTGGTTGGCAGGTATCAATACACTATATTATAATGTAGTTTACACACAGCGCTGGTTGGCAGGTATCAATACACTATATTATAATGTAGTTTACACACAGCGCTGGTTGGCAGGTATCAATACACTATATTATAATGTAGTTTACACACAGCGCTGGTTGGCAGGTATCAATACACTATATTATAATGTAGTTTACACACAGCGCTGGTTGCAGGTATCAATACACTATATTATAATGTAGTTTACACACAGCGCTGGTTGGCAGGTATCAATACACTTTAGACCCACATGTTTGTTCCAGCGTGGATGATTACATTTATTTATTGATCGCCTCTTGTCTCGATTGTTTAAACATGACGTCATGGACCGCTATGCTCCATAACAGGCTACTCGATAAGCCCAAAGCGTATCGATACCGGGTACTGAAGACGAAAGCTTATTGATACCGGGTACTGGATAAGCCCAAAGCTTATCGATACCGGGTACTGGATAAGCCCAAAGCTTATCGACACCGGGTACTGGATTAGCCCAGAGCTTATCGATACCGGGTACTGGATAAGCCCAAAGCTTATCGATACCGGGTACTGGATAAGCCCAAAGCTTATCGACACCGGGTACTGGATAAGCCCAAAGCTTATCGATACCGGGTACTCGATAAGCCCAAAGCTTATCGACACCGGGTACTGGATAAGCCCAAAGCTTATCGATACCGGGTACTGGATAAGCCCAAAGCTTATCGATACCGGGTACTGGATAAGCCCAAAGCTTATCGATACCGGATACTCGATAAGCCCAGAGCTTATCGATACTGGGGTACTGGATAAGCCCAGAGCTTATCGATACCGGGTACTCTGATTGGTTGAAGCCCAACGGGTACTCTGATTGGTTGAAGCCCAACGGGTACTCTGATTGGTTGAAGCCCAACGGGTATTCTGATTGGTTGGGTTTTCGGGTATATACAGTAATTACAGTAACACTACAGTACCTGTTCTGGACTGTCAGTCCTCCATTCTGATTGGCTCCTACTGATGCTCGGCCACGACGCTTCGTTGGCTGAACACGGAATAAAGTGGGTGTGGCCATTTTTTTAAGGGACAAGAAATAAAGGGTTAAATGAAAAGACATCAAAGGAAATAAAGAGACAAGGTTATTATAGTCAACTAAAATAAATAAAATATAAAACATTTAGTTATTATAGTCAACTAAAATAACAAGGTTATTATAGTCAACTAAAATAAATAAAATATAAAACATTTAGTTATTATAGTCAACTAAAATAACAAGGTTATTATAGTCAACTAAAATAAATAAAATATAAAACATTTAGTAAAATAAAAACAAACTAGAACTAAATATAAACAATAAAGAAAAGCTTGTAATTAAATGTATTTAAATGATACATTAGTGAATGTATAATTTAAAACACAATATTTTTACCTTTTTGACTGAAATTTAAACTAAATAAAAATAGAGTTTAAGGAGCATGTCACCGATAATCTGATGATGGGCGGAGTCTGGAGACATTAGCATATTTCCTTCGGTCATCAAATTATCGTCATGGAAACGAACGCGACCAAAACACAAACATCGCCAATCGCCATGAGTCCTGAACAACTCATGGGGTCACGGGGTCATGGGGTCATAGGTCATAAAGTGTGGAACTGACAGAAAATGTTTGTGAAATGGGTGAAATACTCCTTTAACTGAAACTAGCAAACTCACTTTAGAAGCCAATTCAATTTAAACTGAAATTAAAGTAAATTTAAACTGAAATTAGATTCAAATTAACTTAATCTTAAATTAAAGTGAAATTAAATTAAATTAAAGTGAAATTTAATTAAATTAAAGTGAAATTGAAAACGTAGGAAATAAAAAGGAGAAAAAAACAAAGCTATAATAACCTTAAAGAGACAAAAAGACAAGAAGAGGGCGGGGCAGAGGGCGGAGTTAAGTGACATCATAGGGGGCGGGGCAGAGGGCGGAGATAAGTGACATCATGCATTTCAACGCAGGGTCAAAGGGCAGGAACAGGATATTACATCAGGGACAGGAAATTACATCATGCCGGCCTAGAGGTTAGAATTAGAAGCTCAACCAATGGCTGCTCTCTGTCTCAAAGGTTCAACCAATGGCTGCTCTCTGTCTCAGAGGTTCAACCAATGGCTGCTCTCTGTCTCAGAGGTTCAACCAATGGCTGCTCTCTGTCTCAGAGGTTCAACCAATGGCTGCTCTCTGTCTCAGAGGCTCAACCAATGGCTTCTCTCTGTCTCAGAGGCTCAACCAATGGCTGCTCTCTGTCTCAGAGGTTCAACCAATGGCTGCTCTCTGTCTCAGAGGTTCAACCAATGGCTGCTCTCTGTCTCAGAGGCTCAACCAATGGCTGCTCTCTGTCTCAGAGGCTCAACCAATGGCTGCTCTCTGTCTCAGAGGTTCAACCAATGGCTGCTCTCTGTCTCAGAGGTTCAACCAATGGCTGCTCTGTGTCTCAGAGGTTCAACCAATGGCTGCTCTCTGTCTCAGAGGTTTAACCAATGGCTGCTCTCTGTCTCAGAGGTTCAACCAATGGCTGCTCTCTGTCTCAGAGGTTCAACCAATGGCTGCTCTCTGTCTCAGAGGCTCAACCAATGGCTGCTCTCTGTCTCAGAGGCTCAACCAATGGCTGCTCTCTGTCTCAGAGGTTTAACCAATGGCTGCTCTCTGTCTCAGAGGCTCAACCAATGGCTGCTCTCTGTCTCAGAGGTTCAACCAATGGCTGCTCTCTGTCTCAGAGGTTCAACCAATGGCTGCTCTCTGTCTCAGAGGTTCGAAAAGTTTCAAAAACATTAAAAGTTTTTTTTCCACATTTCTTTCTTTCTTTCAAGTATATCTATTTTAAATAGCCGATCTATAAAAGCTGTGAACACGTCAGTGTGTTGAGAGCTTGTAGATCTGCTATTTTCAAAGAAACCAATGCACATCGGGGGTTCCGTCCGTCCATCCATCTTCAACCGCTTATCCGTAGTCGGGTCGCGGGGGCAACAGCTCCACCAGAGAGCTCCAGGGACTTCCCTCGCCATATCGGGGTTTAAACATTGTGACCCTTTGGAACGCCCTCAAGGTCCCTGAGGGGTCCGTGAGGGGTCCCGGAGTCCTAAGACCCCTCAGGGACCCCTCAAGGTCCCTGAGGGGTCTGTGAGAGGTCCCGGAGTCCTAAGACCCCTCAGGGACCCCTCAGGGACCCCTCAGTCCGTGAGGGGTTCCGGAGTCCTAAGACCCCTCAGGGACCCCTCAGGGACCCCTCAAGGTCCCTGAGGGGTCCGTGAGGGGTCCCGGAGTCCTAAGACCCCTCAGGGACCCCTCAGGGACCCCTCAAGGTCCCTGAGGGGTCCGTGAGGGGTTCCGGAGTCCTAAGACCCCTCAGGGACCCCTCAGGGACCCCTCAAGGTCCCTGAGGGGTCCGTGAGGGGTCCCGGAGTCCTAAGACCCCTTAGGGACCCCTCAGGGACCCCTCAGGGACCCCTCAAGGTCCCTGAGGGGTCCGTGAGAGGTTCCGGAGTCCTAAGACCCCTTAGGGACCCCTCAGGGACCCCTCAAGGTCCCTGAGGGGTCCGTGAGGGGTCCCGGAGTCCTAAGACCCCTTAGGGACCCCTCAGGGACCCCTCAGGGACCCCTCAAGGTCCCTGAGGGGTCCGTGAGAGGTTCCGGAGTCCTAAGACCCCTCAGGGACCCCTCAGGGACCCCTCAAGGTCCCTGAGGGGTCCGTGAGGGGTTCCGGAGTCCTAAGACCCCTCAGGGACCCCTCAGGGACCCCTCAAGGTCCCTGAGGGGTGGACCCCTCCGGCGGTGTTGTTTTTTGCAGTACATTTAGATTTTAGTTTTAGTCATAGTCTCATGAATAGTTTTCATTTATATTAATCTTGGTCGCATTTTAGTCACCTGGAATGTTTTAGTGTTAGTCTAGTTTTAGTCGACTAAATATCATAAGATTTTAGTCGACCACATCTACAGTTTATTTAGTCGATTAAAATGTATTTAGGCGGGCCTTGATGCCATCGTAATGACTTACACTTGCTGAAAATAGCCGATCTACAAGCTCACAACGCGTCGCGCTGCGACTTGTTGTGAGCTTGTAGATCGGCTATTTTCAGCATGCAACCAAGTGTAAAATGACTTATACTGGATCTCTTGTCCACTAGTCCCTTCATAACATTTTAGTCTAGTTTATATTTGTTGATGGAATTGTCAGTATATTTAGTCTTAGTCTTAGTCATCATAGCTTAGTTTTCATTTAGTTATGTAGTTTTTGTCAGTGAAAAAAGGTAGTCGACGAACACTTTTCGTCGTAGTTTTAGTCAACGAAAACAACACTGCCCTCAGGGACCCCTCAGGGTCCAGGGACCCCTCAGGGACCCCTCAGGGACCCCTCAGGGACCAGGGACCCCTCAGGGACCCTCAGGACCCCTCAGGGACCCCTCAGGGTCCAGGGACCCCTCAGGGACCCCTCAGGGACCCTCAGGACCCCTCAGGGGGAGCGGCCCGGACCACAGGTTCAAAACCTGTTTCACCTAAAACCGTGAAAAACATGGCTTTTTGATGAGTGAGTGAATAATAATTAAATTAAGTTATTCATAATAACACTAATAATAAATGAATAACCTTCCATCACATCAAAATAAAACAATCAAGCACATTCCCCCAAGCTATGGGATGGTCTCCAGGTGACCCCATATTCCCCCAAGCTATAGGATGGTATCCAGGTGACCCCATATTCCCCCAAGCTATGGGATGGTCTCCAGGTGACCCCATATCCCCCCAAGCTATGGGATGGTCTCCAGGTGACCCCATATTCCCCAAAGCTATGGGATGGTCTCCAGGTGACCCCATATTCCCTCAAGCTATGGGATGGTCTCCAGTGGACTCCAAGCTATGGGATGGTCTCCAGGTGACCCCATGAGCTATGGGATGGTATCCATGGTGACCCCATGATGTATTTTCATGAAGTTTATAGTTTAAGACATTAACGTTCCCTCCCATTCACGAGTTACATAACATGAGTTATGTTTTCATTGTTTAATTTGCGTTTCTAATACGTTTTAAGACTTACGCGGTTTCAATTGGACAGAGTGCGACAGGTGACGCATTCGGATGACGTCATCGCACTGGCATGCAAAGGCTTCTGGGAAACTGAGGCTCAGTGCAGACTCTACGGGGGTCCAGCCTCCTGGCTGCTGCTCGTTGGCGCCTCCTGGCTGCTGCTCGTTGGCGCGTGGCCGATCATTGTTTTCAACGGCATTACGAACGATCGCAGCAGTTTAACCCATTCTTTTTAAAGTGGATTTTTGTGAAACGGAACAACGATAACGGCCGATATGTGTTTTCACTAGTCAACCAGTAGACTCTCGAGCGAGGTCGGTCGACTCTGCGTGATTTAAGGTCAGGTTGCGTGAAGGCCCGCCCCTGCCCGCCTCTGATTGGCCCCCCTATACTAAGTATCAGGGCGTCCGCGGGGGGCGGGGCTTTTCGGGCGTCTTCTGACACAGCCAGAAAACCCCGTTCTGGCTGTCAGATCGGTAACCACTGAGCCAATCAGAGGTCAGATCGGTAACCACGGAGCCAATCAGAGGTCAGATCGGTAAACACTGAGCCAATCCGAGGTCAGATCGGTAACCACGGAGCCAATCAGAGGTCAGATCGGTAACCACGGAGCCAATCAGAGGTCAGATCGGTAACCACTGAGCCAATCAGAGGTCAGATCGGTAACCACTGAGCCAATCCGAGGTCAGATCGGTAACCACGGAGCCAATCAGAGGTCAGATCGGTAACCACGGAGCCAATCAGAGGTCAGATCGGTAACCACGGAGCCAATCAGAGGTCAGATCGGTAACCACGGAGCCAATCAGAGGCAGGCGGGGGCGAGTCTTGCAACCGAATCACGTGTCAACTCCAACGCGTTACTTCATGACGAAGGGCCAAGGACTATCATACATCTCTGCTGTCGGGAGGAAACCTCATAACTCCAAAATGTTAATTTTTTCAGGAAATTAAGAAAACCATATATTTTTTAAAACAAAGCAATACAGCCTCATTAAAGTTGGTGTTGTGACTTTATATATTGTCAATTACTTCCATGAGAGGTGGTGGAGTTAGCTGCTTTATAGCAGACAGTTTGAGAGGGGGAGAGGTGGTGGAGTTAGCTGCTTTAGCAGACAGTTTGAGAGGGGGAGAGGTGGTGGAGTTAGCTGCTTTATAGCAGACTGTTTGAGAGGGGGAGAGGTGGTGGAGTTAGCTGCTTTATAGCAGACAGTTTGAGAGGGGGAGAGGTGGTGGAGTTAGCTGCTTTATAGCAGACAGTTTGAGAGGGAGAGAGGTGGTGGAGTTAGCTGCTTTATAGCAGACAGTTTGTGAGGGGGAGAGGTGGTGGAGAAAGCTGCTTTATAGCAGACAGTTTGAGGGTCCAATGGAGTTAAGAGGTTTTGTCCAAAGCACTTTTTACTACTTTCCATTGGTTCAAAATTTTCGAAAAAACACACAGGGTTCAGCAGCTGATTTATGATTTATGCCAAAAAAACATCTAAAACATCAAAAATTTAGTTATGAGGTTTCCTCCCGACAGCAACCCTTTAAGGAATATCGGTCCATTTCCTGGTTAACTTTAAGTCATGCAGTTCCTGTAAAAATATAAAATATGTAAATATTTTACCGTCTATGCTTATGACTCAATGTTGTTCCTTATGCAGACTATAGTCTCACTAGTCTCACTAGTCTCACTAGTCTCACTAGCGCCCTCTACAGTGTTATGAGGTTAGTCTCACTAGTCTCACTAGTCTCACTAGCGCCCTCTACAGTGTTGTTATGAGGTTAACTAGTCTCACTAGTCTCACTAGCGCCCTCTACAGTGTTGTTATGAGGTTAACTAGTCTCACTAGTCTCACTAGCGCCCTCTACGGTGTTGTTATGAGGTTAACTAGTCTCACTAGTCTCACTAGCGCCCTCTACAGTGTTGCTATGAGGTTAACTAGTCTCACTAGTGCCCTCTACAGTGTTGTTATGAGGTTAACTAGTCTCACTAGCGCCCTCTACAGTGTTGTTATGAGGTTAACTAGTCTCACTAGTCTCACTAGCGCCCTCTACAGTGTTGTTATGAGGTTAACTAGTCTCACTAGTGCCCTCTACAGTGTTGTTATGAGGTTAACTAGTCTCACTAGTGCCCTCTACAGTGTTGTTATGAGGTTAACTAGTCTCACTAGTCTCACTAGCGCCCTCTACAGTGTTGTTATGAGGTTAACTAGTCTCACTAGTCTCACTAGTCTCACTAGCGCCCTCTACAGTGTTGTTATGAGGTTAACTAGTCTCACTAGTCTCACTAGCACCCTCTACAGTGTTGTTATGAGGTTAACTAGTCTCACTAGCGCCCTCTACAGTGTTGTTATGAGGTTAACTAGTCTCACTAGCGCCCTCTATAGTGTTGTTATGAGGTTGACTAGTCTCACTAGTCTCACTAGCGCCCTCTACAGTGTTGTTATGAGGTTAACTAGTCTCACTAGCACCCTCTACAGTGTTGTTATGAGGTTAACTAGTCTCACTAGTCTCACTAGTCTCACTAGCGCCCTCTACAGTGTTGTTATGAGGTTAACTAGTCTAACTAGTCTCACTAGTCTCACTAGCGCCCTCTACAGTGTTGTTATGAGGTTAACTAGTCTCACTAGTCTCACTAGCGCCCTCTACGGTGTTGTTATGAGGTTAACTAGTCTCACTAGCGCCCTCTAGAGACTCACAGGTTTTACTCCTACGTCTCTTCTCATTGGTCTCTGTCAGCAGGATGTCTAAATCGGACACTTTCCATTGGCTGGGAGGCTTCCTGACACACCCCTCCACCTCTGCACAGGCCACGCCCACCATGACGCCGGCAGGCAGCCAATCAGAAACCACGGCATCAACGATCAAAAGAACGAAATCGCACAACAAAAACAACAACAAGGACAAGCGCGACATCACAACGTGACATCACAACGATGTCATAAAATGTGATGTCATCAACATGACATCACAATGATGTCATAAAACGTGATGTCATCACCGTGACATCACAACAATGTCATAGAACGTGATGTCATCAACGTGACATCACAGCGATGTCATAAAACGTGATGTCATCAACGTGACATCACAAACATTCAACAGTAATAAACAGGAAGTGACATCACCACCACCACCACCAATGACACGTAAGGGGAGGAGGAGAGAAAGTAACAGACAGGAAGAGGAAATAGAAGGACAGGAAGTTAGAACTGAGTCGGAGACACTGGAGGCAAAAACATCATAAATATTACTTCATAAAATAAACATGATATTTTATTTGGATCGCCAACCACCGCAGGTATGACTGCTTCTAACCACCGGAGGTCTGACTGCTTCTAACGCGACTAGCACTGGGACCGCGCTAGGCCGTCTAACACATCATCTTTGGTTAGAATCGGAATCATTGATTTAGATCAAGAGTTATTCACGTTTTAAGATTTTCGATCTGACCCGGAAATGACATCGATTGTTGCCCAACAGACTCCCAGCCTGTGGAGCGATGCCCTCGGTTATGATATCATATCATTAATGTTCCGTCCTGTGATTCATTTACTATTTACTATTTGATAGCACAGAGACCTCCGTTTTGCCTGGTAAAGAGTGTTAACAGGTGACGTTATGAAAGTCTGCCCCCTGCTGGCCAGACTGAAAAAAAAATCACAGAACGCAGTGAGGCAGGTTGGAACCCAGGCTAACATTCAGGTTGGAACCCAGGCTAACATTCAGGTTGGAACCCAGGCTAACATTCAGGTTGGAACCCAGGCTAACATTCAGGTTGGAACCCAGGCTAACATTCAGGTTGGAACCCAGGCTAACATTCAGGTTGGAACCCAGGCTAACATTCAGGTTGGAACCCAGGCTAACATTCAGGTTGGAACCCAGGCTAACATTCAGGTTGGAACCCAGGCTAACATTCAGGTTGGAACCCAGGCTAACATTCAGGTTGGAACCCAGGCTAACATTCAGGTTGGAACCCAGGCTAACATTCAGGTTGGAACCCAGGCTAACATTCAGGTTGGAACCCAGGCTAACATTCAGGTTGGAACCCAGGCTAACATTCAGGTTGGAACCCAGGCTAACATTCAGGTTGGAACCCAGGCTAACATTCAGGTTGGAAGTTGGAACCCAGGCTAACATTCAGGTTGGAACCCAGGCTAACATTCAGGTTGGAACCCAGGCTAACATTCAGGTTGGAAGTTGGAACCCAGGCTAACATTCAGGTTGGAACCCAGGCTAACATTCAGGTTGGAAGTTGGAACCCAGGCTAACATTCAGGTTGGAACCCAGGCTAACATTCAAGGGCAGTTGGAGGTGCGTGCGTCCGTGCACCACAGCTGGTGCTCGTTGATGCTCGTTAATGCTACAGGCACCAAGGCATCTAGGCCAACATCTATGAGATGTTGTTGCCTGACAATTAGCTGACTTGTGGTGAAAGAGACGGCGTATATCGGTATCGGTTGATGTAATCAGTATCGGAAATTAGGATTTGGACAATATCGGTATATCGGATATCGGCAATATCAAGATCGGACATCTCTAATAACAATAACAACAATAATAATAATAATAATAATAATAATAATAATAATAATAATAATAATAATAATAATAATGATAATAATAATGATAAGTTAATGATGAGTCTGACTGACCTGATGTTGACCTGGAGTGACTCATGGCTTTAGACGGAGGCTCAACGCTGCCACCCGCAGGCCGCTGGGCGTAAGGAGGCTCAACGCTGCCCCCCGCAGGCCGCTGGATGTAAGGACACACCGCGGCCACGCGGCCGCTGGGGTGGGCGGGGTGGGGGAGGGGCTGCGGGCAGGGGGCGGGGCTAGCTCCGTTCATACGACTCAACTGCAGGGAGACACGGGCATGGAGCCATGAATGAGTCAATATATATATATATATATATCTATATATATATATCTATATATATATATATATATTATATATATATATATATATAGATATATATATATATATATATATATAGATATATATATATATATATATATATATATATATATATATATTACTGCTGGGCCGTTATCACGTGCTGCGTTAACACAAGACGTGCGTGCGTGCGTTGCGTGTAGTACCTCGGCTCTCTTCCTCTGCAGTCTCTCTCTCAGCTCTCCGATGCGTTTGTCCATCACAGTGACCTGAACGTTCCTCTGGTTCATCACGTCCTGGTTCTGACACAGCCTAGCGCTCTGCTGAGCGTTATGACTGTTCCTCTCCTGCAGGGGGAGACAGAGACACGTTATGACTGTTCCTCTCCTGTAGGGGGAGACAGAGAGACACGTTATGACTGTTCCTCTCCTTCAGGGGGAGACAGAGAGACGTTATGACTGTTGCTCTCCTGCAGGGGGGAGCGAATGGTATCGCTACGTCATGTTGTAGTCATTGTTTCGTAGTCATGATGATGTCATGTTGTAGTCATTGTTTTGTAGTCATCAGGCCGGAACCCTCTGAACCAATACTTCCTTTCCCTCAAACCGGATGTGTGTGTGTGTGTGTGTGTGTGTGTGTGTGTGTGTGTGTGTGTGTGTGTGTGTGTGTGTGTGTGTGTGTCGCGTGCGCATACCTGCAGTTCCTGGTAGAGTTTCCTCAGCTCCAGAGCTGCTGATTGGCCGGACATGCTGCCAATCAGGGGAAGCTCCACCCCCTTCAGGTTTAGCTCCACCCCCTCCTGTCCGCTGGGGGGCGTGGCCTGCTGAGGCTGCATCTGCAGACGGCCACGCCTCAAATCGTCTAGCTGCTGAGTCAGCTGGAGGGGGAGGAGCCAAACAATTAACACAACGCTGGAGGGGGAGGAGTCAAACAATTAACACTGGAGGGGGAGGAGTCAAACAATTAACACAACGCTGGAGGGGGAGGAGTCAAACAATTAACACAACGATGGAGGGGGAGGAGTCAAACAATGAACACACCACTGGAGGGGGAGGAGTCAAACATTGACACTGGAGGGGGAGGAGTCAAACAATTAACACTGGAAGGGGAGGAGCCAAACAATGAACACTGGAGGGGGAGGAGTCAAACAATTAACACTGGAGGGGGAGGAGTCAAACAATTAACACTGAAAGGGGAGGAGCCAAAACATTAACACTGGAGGGGGAGGAGTCAAACAATTAACACTGGAGGGGGAGGAGTCAAACAATTAACACACCACTGGAGGGGGAGGAGTCAAAAAATTTACACACTGGAGGGGGAGGAGTCAAACAATTAACACACCAATGGAGGGGGAGGAGTCAAACCATTAACACTGGAAGGGGAGGGCCCAACCAATTAACACTGGAGGGGGAGGAGTCAAACAATTAACACACCACTGGAGGGGGAGGAGTCAAACAATTAACACACTGGAGGGGGAGGAGTCAAACAATTAACACACTGGATGGGGAGGAGTCAAACAATTAACACACCACTGGAGGGGGAGGAGTCAAACCATTAACACTGGAAGGAGAGGGGCCAAACAATTAACACTGGAGGGGGAGGAGTCAAACAATTAACACACCACTGGAGGGGGAGGAGTCAAACAATTAACACACTGGAGGGGGAGGAGTTAAACAATTAACACACTGGAGGGGGAGGAGTCAAACAATGAACACACCACTGTAGGGGGAGAAGTCAAACAATTAACACACTGGAGGGGGAGGAGTCAAACAATTACCACAACACGTGCATGCGTGCGTGCGTGTACGTGCGTGTGTGTGCGTGCGCGTGCGCGTGTGCGTGTGCGTGCGCGTGTGTGCGTGTGCGTGTGTGCGTGTGCGTGTGCGTGTGCGTGTGCGTGTGCGTGTGTGCGTGTGCGTGTGCGTGTGCGTGCGCGTGTGCGTGTGCGTGTGTGCGCTACCTGGTCCACTCTGATCACAGCCGACTGAAGCTCAGCCTGTTTCTCCTGAAACAACGAGCTGACATGATCGATCTCTGCCGCTAGAGGGAGACAGAGACACCGTTTATTTATCAGACGCTCTTAGTCCAGAGAGATTTACAGTAAGCAAGAACAACACATGTGACTACATGTGACTGAGGGACTGCTATTGGATTATTTTGATTTTTTTCTTAAAAAGGTTGAGCACCACTGACCAACCGATTGTATAAGTCCCCCTACTTATAGAGGCTAAGCCCTCTCCCCTGGACCGTACCAACCCTACTTATAGAGGCTAAGCCCTCTCCCCCGGACCGTACCAACCCTACCTATAGAGGCTAAGCCCTCTCCCCTGGACCGTACCAACCCTACTTATAGAGGCTAAGCCCTCTCCCCTGGACCGTACCAACCCTACTTATAGAGGCTAAGCCCTCTCCCCCGGACTGTACCAACCCTACTTATAGAGGCTAAGCCCTCTCCCCTGGACCGTACCAACCCTACTTATAGAGGCTAAGCCCTCTCCCCCGGACCGTACCAACCCTACTTATAGAGGCTAAGCCCTCTCCCCCGGACCGTACCAACCCTACTTATAGAGGCTAAGCCCTCTCCCCTGGACCGTACCAACCCTACTTATAGAGGCTAAGCCCTCTCCCCCGGACCGTACCAACCCTACTTATAGAGGCTAAGCCCTCTCCCCTGGACCGTACCAACCCTACTTATAGAGGCTAAGCCCTCTCCCCTGGACCGTACCAACCCTACTTATAGAGGCTAAGCCCTCTCCCCCGGACCGTACCAACCCTACTTATAGAGGCTAAGCCCTCTCCCCCGGACCGTACCAACCCTACTTATAGAGGCTAAGCCCTCTCCCCTGGACCGTACCAACCCTACTTATAGAGGCTAAGCCCTCTCCCCTGGACCGTACCAACCCTACTTATAGAGGCTAAGCCCTCTCCCCTGGACCGTACCAACCCTACTTATAGAGGCTAAGCCCTCTCCCCCGGACCGTACCAACCCTACTTATAGAGGCTAAGCCCTCTCCCCTGGACCGTACCAACCCTACTTATAGAGGCTAAGCCCTCTCCCCCGGACCGTACCAACCCTACTTATAGAGGCTAAGCCCTCTCCCCTGGACCGTACCAACCCTACTTATAGAGGCTAAGCCCTCTCGCCCGGACCGTACCAACCCTACTTATAGAGGCTAAGCCCTCTCCCCCGGACCGTACCAACCCTACTTATAGAGGCTAAGCCCTCTCCCCCGGACCGTACCAACCCTACTTATAGAGGCTAAGCCCTCTCCCCCGGACCGTACCAACCCTACTTATAGAGGCTAAGCCCTCTCCCCTGGACCGTACCAACCCTACTTATAGAGGCTAAGCCCTCTCCCCCGGACCGTACCAACCCTACTTATAGAGGCTAAGCCCTCTCCCCCGGACCGTACCAACCCTACTTATAGAGGCTAAGCCCTCTCCCCTGGACCGTACCAACCCTACTTATAGAGGCTAAGCCCTCTCCCCTGGACCGTACCAACCCTACTTATAGAGGCTAAGCCCTCTCCCCTGGACCGTACCAACCCTACTTATAGAGGCTAAGCCCTCTCCCCCGGACCGTACCAACCCTACTTATAGAGGCTAAGCCCTCTCCCCCGGACCGTACCAACCCTACTTATAGAGGCTAAGCCCTCTCCCCCGGACCGTACCAACCCTACTTATAGAGGCTAAGCCCTCTCCCCCGGACCGTACCAACCTATTGTATAAGTCCCCCTACTTATAGAGGCTAAGCCCTCTCCCCTGGACCGTACCAACCCTACTTATAGAGGCTAAGCCCTCTCCCCTGGACCGTACCAACCCTCTACTTATAGAGGCTAAGCCCTCTCCCCCGGACCGTACCAACCCTACTTATAGAGGCTAAGCCCTCTCCCCCGGACCGTACCAACCCTACTTATAGAGGCTAAGCCCTCTCCCCTGGACCGTACCAACCCTACTTATAGAGGCTAAGCCCTCTCCCCCGGACCGTACCAACCTATTGTATAAGTCCCCCTACTTATAGAGGCTAAGCCCTCTCCCCCGGACCGTACCAACCTATTGTATAAGTCCCCCTACTTATAGAGGCTAAGCCCTCTCCCCCGGACCGTACCAACCCTACTTATAGAGGCTAAGCCCTCTCCCCCGGACCGTACCAACCCTACATTTATTCCACAATTTCCCCAGTTACTCCTCAATGTCCAGAGACATCACATTTCATCTACACATTTAAAGTGTTTATAATATTCAACCCATTATCTGCATAATATACACAATCAGAGTTCTAAACAGACCCTCATACTGTTGGTCTGTTCCCCACAGAACAGACCCTCATACTGTTGGTCTGTTCCCCACAGAACAGACCCTCATACTGTTGGTCTGTTCCTCACAGAACAGACCCTCATACTGTTGGTCTGTTCCCCTTCCCCACAGAACAGACCCTCATACTGTTGGTCTGTTCCTCACAGAACAGACCCTCATACTGTTGGTCTGTTCCCCACAGAACAGACCCTCATACTGTTGGTCTGTTCCCCACAGAACAGACCCTCATACTGTTGGTCTGTTCCCCACAGAACAGACCCTCATACTGTTGGTCTGTTCCCCACAGAACAGACCCTCATACTGTTGGTCTGTTCCCCACAGAACAGACCCTCATACTGTTGGTCTGTTCCCCACAGAACAGACCAACAGTATGAGGGTCTGTTCCCCACAGAACAGACCCTCATACTGTTGGTCTGTTCCTCACAGAACAGACCCTCATACTGTTGGTCTGTTCCCTACAGAACAGACCCTCATACTGTTGGTCTGTTCCCCTCATACTGTTGGTCTGTTCCTCACAGAACAGACCCTCATACTGTTGGTCTGTTCCCTACAGAACAGACCCTCATACTGTTGGTCTGTTCCCCACAGCTGATTATCAATACTTGAATCCATCATGCGTGCGTGTGTGTGTGTGTGTGTGTGTGTGTGTGTGTGTGTGTGTGTGTGCTCTCACACAGGTTTCCATTGATCAGCCTGCTGTAGTCCACCTGGCCTCTCATGGCTCTGATCTTCTTCAGCTTTGCTTCCTGACTCTCTACTCTGTCCTTCAGACGCTGGAGACGCTCTGCTTCTGCCTGGAGGAGAGAACGCACACACGCACGCACGCACGCACGCACGCACGCACGCACGCACGCACGCACGCACGCACAGACACGCCGCATTGAGCCCTGTGGAATACCAGAACCGATGTCGTGTTTGTCTGAGTCCAACTCAGCTAGATTGACAAAATAACTTGTGTTTGTTAGGTAGGAGGAGAACCAGGACCAGTACCAGACCTATCCAGTGCTCCAGACGCTGTATTAACAATTTAAAATTGAATGATCGATCGTGTCGAATGCAGCCGTTAGATCAAGAAGTAAGAGAATGGATAAATGTTTCTTGTCAGCAGACACCCTGAGATCATGAATTACTTTTACAAGTGCTGTTTCTGTGCTGTGACCTTTCCTAAAGTCAGATTGGAATTTGTTATGCACATTATTGTTCTGCAGAAACACATCCAATTGATGAAAGATGCATTTTTCTAAAACCTTGCCCAGAAAGGGCAGATTAGAAATGGGTCGATAGTTACCCAACACAGAGGGATCAATATTGTGTTTCTTGAGTAAGGGCTTAACTACAGCCGTCTTCAGTGAGTCTGGAAAGACGCCTGATTGTAGAGAGCTGTTTACTGTTTTTAGGATATCTCCAATCACACTGTCTAAAACCTCTTTGAGGAAGGTGGTGGGAATTCAATATATTTTTTCATATATTCAATGCACAGGAGGATTTAGGTTTAGAACTACAGCTCCCACAGCACCGTGATTTGTAGTTATAATGTTTAGAACTACAGCTCCCATAACACCCTGATTTGTAGTTATAATGTTTAGAACTACAGCTCCCATAGCACCGTGATTTGTAATTATGTTTAGAACTACAGCTCCCATAGCACCCTGATTTGTAGTTCTAATGTTTAGAACTACAGCCCCCATAGAACCACGCTTTGCGGCGAGGGTCTGGTATTCTACAGCTGCTTCCATTTCCTGTCAGCTCAATGGTGACCTAATTTCCTGCCAGCCCTGAAGTTCACTTCCTGTTATTGTGTGAAGCAAAGCAGCCGCTTGACCCTTTGTCTATAACGACACCCACGCATGCGCATGTGCGTGCGTG
>NW_027638477.1:387300-389800 GCF_951216825.1 Electrona antarctica | reverse complement strand
CATCACAGTGTCTGACACAGAACTCTAGAACTCCATTTATGGGCATAAAAATATTGTTTTACCCATGGCGGCTGTATGTCATTCAGACCGTACGTCATAATATGTATATAACCATGGTTATGTACATAACCAGGTGAGTGGTTGTGTGCAAATATAGTGTGAGGGTGTTGGATGCAAAACAAAAGAAACAAGTGAAAAATCTAATTACTGCTTTTCTCTTTAAGCATGAAAGTCTGTTCTTTAAACACACTGAAATCAACTGACTATTCTGTAAACACTGTAAACTGACTGCTCTTTGAGCACTGACTATTCTGTAAACACTGTAAACTGACTGCTCTTTGAGCACTGACTATTCTGTAAACACTGTAAACTGACTGAAATTCTCTCTTCCTTCCTTCCTTGACTTCCTTATTGACTTCCCATTGTACCGCCTCCAGCACCGGCACTGGCTAGGTTCTACGTTCCTGCCTCTGATCTGCTCTGTCTTACTTAACGGCTTCTGCGCCAAATGAAAATTCTCTGACGTTTCCGTTGTCTCCTATAGCCGATATTTGCTTCTTTTGAAACATCTCACCACCACCAAAAGGCTGCAGCACGTCCTTTCCCGAGGGTATGTACGTCTGTATACCATATCGCGTGGAATAAATGCAGAGGGACCCTACGTAAGGTAAACATCCAAATGTCAGAAACTTTACGGAGGGGCTAGTTTGGAGCCAGCCGACATCATCCGGCCACTTTTCCGCAAACACATGTTTTCTGTGCGGTTCAGGTGGTGGTTCCGTTTGGCGTCTCTTTGGAGGTGGTGGTGCTGGAACACCAACATAGTTACATAATGGCGCTTCGGCTGTAATGCAGTAGAATAATGTGTCAGGTTTTCTCCGTAGTAAACTCCCGTCGTCCTCCTCCTCCTCCCAGTAGCAAGCAGCATGCATGGATTTGGAATCCTCCCTCGTTTGAGTAAGGACATGCTGTGATTGGCCACAATGGCCAGTGCACTTGTGCAAGACGTGCTGTGATTGGCCAGTAGCTATACTTTGAGTGGCAGTCGGTGGGAAATCCCGGCGCTTGATTGACAGCGCAGAATGAATTTTGAGGACGCATGCGCTCTGGCGTACCGCCTGGGTGGAGCCCTGGGTGGAGCCCTGGGTGGAGCCCTGGGTGGAGCTCTGGGTGGAGCTCTGGGTGGAGCCCTGGGTGGAGCTCTGGGTGGAGCTCTGGGTGGAGCCCTGGGTGGAGCCCTGGGTGGAGCCCTGGGTGGAGCTCTGGGTGGAGCCCTGGGTGGAGCCCTGGGTGGAGCCCTGGGTGGAGCTCTGGGTGCAGCCCTGGGTGGAGCCCTGGGTGGAGCCCTGCAGGTGCAGCCCTGGGTGGAGCCCTGGGTGGAGCCCTGCAGGTGCAGCCCTGGGTGGAGCCCTGGGTGGAGCCCTGGGTGGAGCCCTGCAGGTGCAGCCCTGGGTGGAGCCCTGGGTGGAGCCCTGGGTGGAGCCCTGGTCATAACTAATCCAGCCAACGGGTTGCTAGGACGTGTGTACACGTACACACGTCCTAGCGCATTTTCATTGATATCAAACGAGAGAGAAATATTCAGATTGGCCTCTCCTTCTGCACCATACTCCTTGCTGTTCGTTAGTTGGCCTCTCCTTCTGCACCATACTCCTTGCTGTTCGTTAGTTGGCCTCTCCTTCTGCACCATACTCATTGCTGTTCGTTAGTTGGCCTCTCCTTCTGCACCATACTCCTTGCTGTTCGTTAGTTGGCCTCTCCTTCTGCACCATACTCCTTGCGGTGTAGCGCGTTGTCGTTCACTTCCCTGTTTACGGCTCAGAAAGAATGCCTCGTATCTCGAACTTCAACACGCCTCTCGTTCAAAATATGAACGCGAGGGATTATTCAGCGACTTTATCGTAACGATAGCGAGGTAAGCAAGCAAAACAAATTATCCCGGTTTTTGTACGGAAGGGAAATTACAGAGTAAAAGCAGCCATATCTCTTATTTTGAAAGAAATCCCGGCGCTGATTGTGTTAATATTAATATATTCATGTTACCTGGCGGCGGTATAATTAATATGAATGTATTCATGTTACCTGGCAGCTGTAATATTAATATTAATGTATTCATGTTACCTGGCAGCTGTAATATTAATATTAATGTATTCATGTTACCTGGCAGCTGTAATATTATTATGAATGTATTCATGTTACCTGGCAGCTGTAATATTAATATGAATGTATTCATGTTACCTGGCAGCTGTAATATTAATATTAATGTATTCATGTTACCTGGCAGCTGTATAATTAATATGAATGTATTCATGTTACCTGGCAGCTGTAATATTAATATTAATGTATTCATGTTACCTGACAGCTGTATAATTAATATGAATGTATTCATGTTACCTGGCGGCGGTATATAGTAATACCTGGCGGCTGTCCCATGTGATCCTGCAGGAGCGGACTTTAATTTTGCTGCATTGTCCTTCAACGGTGAACTCCTGCACCAGAT
>NW_027638477.1:367300-382300 GCF_951216825.1 Electrona antarctica | reverse complement strand
GGTACAGTAATCGGTACAGTATTTGGTACACTAATTATTAGTACAGTATATTCATATCCATTCACGCTGTAACCATGACAACATGACTCACCTTGCCCCGCCCACACCTGTGCCAGGTGACACGCCCCCGCCCCCTCCCCCGCCTCCTTGCAGATTGACAGCACGTCAATCACTCTGGTCGCCGCGGTGACCGGAACCTCCGTCAGCATCTGCTGGCTGTCGTTCAGAAACACCGTGAGGATCACCTGAAGGGTTAAGGTTCGGATACACCGTGAGGATCATCTGAAGGGTTAAGGTTCAGATACACCGTGAGGATCACCTGAAGGGTTAAGGTTCAGACACACCGTGAGGATCACCTGAAGGGTTAAGGTTCAGATACACCGTGAGGATCACCTGAAGGGTTAAGGTTCAGAAACACCGTGAGGATCACCTGAAGGGTTAAGGTTCAGATACACCGTGAGGATCACCTGAAGGGTTAAGGTTCAGATACACCGTGAGGATCACCTGAAGGGTTAAGGTTCAGATACACCGTGAGGATCACCTGAAGGGTTAAGGTTCAGATACCGTGAGGATCACCTGAAGGGTTAAGGTTCAGATACACCGTGAGGATCACCTGAAGGGTTAAGGTTCAGATACCGTGAGGATCACCTGAAGGGTTAAGGTTCAGATACACCGTGAGGATCACCTGAAGGGTTAAGGTTCAGATACCGTGAGGATCACCTGAAGGGTTAAGGTTCAGATACACCGTGAGGATCACCTGAAGGGTTAAGGTTCAGAAACACCGTGAGGATCACCTGAAGGGTTAAGGTTCAGAGGGCCGGCCCTCTGGTGGGGCCGGCCCTCTGGTGGGGCGGCCCTCTGGTGGGGCGGCCCTCTGGTGGGGCGGCCATAGATATATATAAACACTAGATAGCTCACCTGCGCTGTTGGCCAATGGAGAGCGACGTCGTTACGTGGCGGCCATCTTACCTCGGGACACATAACATTGTGTCTATGGGGCATGTACTCTTAAATGACCATAACTTGCTCAATTTTCAACCAATTTTCAAACGGTTTGGTTTGTTATAAACGTCAGAGGCGTCCGCATACTTATATGCTTTTATACGACGTTCATATAAAAAACATAAATTAAGCAGATAAGCCTGAATCATAGCCACGTTGACAACGTTTGTAATAAACCAACCCGTTTGTAAATCCGTCAAGATTTGAGCGAGTTATGACTGTTTCTGTTTGAGCTGCCATTGAACATACTGTACTGTATCCCCGAAGTAAGATGGCTGCCGGGTGAACGACGTCAGAAACTCCGCCTTGAGCCATCTAGTGTTTATATATATCTATGGGGGCGGCCCTCTGGTGGGGCCGGCCCTCTGGTGGGGCGGCCCTCTGGTGGGCCGACCCTCTGGTGTGGCCGGCCCTCTGGTGGGGCGGCCCTCTGGTGGGGGCGGCCCTCTGGTGGGGCCGGCCCTCTGGTGGGGCGGCCCTCTGGTGGGGCCGGCCCTCTGGTGGGGCCGGCCCTCTGGTGGGCCGACCCTCTGGTGTGGCCGGCCCTCTGGTGGGGCCGGCCCACCAGGCCTGCCATCGTGCTGCCTCCAGCATTTAACTCATTTTCTTCCAAAAGTTAAAAAGAGTTAATATCACAGGCAGACTCTTCACATACTAGAGCATGTCTGAAATAAATGACAGAGCTGAAATCGACATGCAAATATGAAATAAATGCTTAAACATGTAGCTAGGTGTAATGTTAGAGTCCACAGAAGACATGTAAATATGAAATAAATGCTTAAACATGTAGCTAGGTGTAATGTTAGAGACCACAGAAGACATGTAAATATGAAATAAATGCTTAAACATGTAGCTAGGTGTAATGTTAGAGACCACAGAAGACATGTAAATATGAAATAAATGCTTAAACATGTAGCTAGGTGTAATGTTAGAGACCACAGAAGTTAACCTTTCAAGCCTGTTTTCTCAACTCACTGTTTCTCTGCAAGACATTACTCTAGAAGCCATATCTCCAACACTGGTGGGTCAAACTGAACAACCAACATGTCAACTTGAAGCTATGATTCCTTGCTTTCATATGACAAAACGAAAATTCAAAAACATCCAATGGCAGTCCCTCAGTCAAATCACCCGTTTCGACTGGTATCAACCGACAAGACCGCAGTTATCAGTTAGGATCAGCGCGACTTTTTCGGACGAGTATGGGCATGCTCTGCCGACCCAACGGCTCAGTCGGTAGTTCTCCGTGAGTATTTCGCTTGATAATCACTGATGTCCTGACGGAGGCGCGCCGTGTCTGGTGGCCTTGAGCTACGTGAGGCACCGCCGAGCGAGGCGCTAGCCGAGCGAGTCGCCGTGCCGAGCGTTGCGAAGGCCACCAGACCCGACTCAGCGCCGTCCGAGTTACGTCCCTTGACCAGGACATCAGTGATTATCAAGCGAAATAATCACGGAGAACTACCGACTGAGCCGTTGGGTCGGCAGAGTATGCCCATACTCGTCCGAAAAAGTCGCGCTGATCCTAACTGATAACTGCGGTCTTGTCGGTTGATACCAGTCGAATCGGCTGGTCAAATCTGGTCACATGTGCCTGGTCCTGGTTTAAATCCACAGTCTCTGCAGAACCAAAGCAGAGCTCAGAACAGAACCTGCTGCTTTGAGGACTGAACCACGAAAAGCACTTCACACACACTGGTCTAACATCATGGTCCTCCATCTTCAATTCATCAGAACATTTAATAGACGTTTTAACTAAGCATTATGTTATACTTTAGCTATTGAAAAATATCAGATCTACAAGCAAATCGTAAAAATGCGGCACAAATCTTTATTCTTTCAGAGCGAATGCTTTTTTTATTTCGACGTCAGCCCTAATACAAATATACTGTACACTACTACAAACAAACAGGAAATCCTCTAATAATATAAGAAAGTAAGGAAACACATAGGTGTAAATACTGAACATTGTACTGTTCAGTATTTAGCCTAGAGAGATAAGAACAGTGATTAAAACTTACCGGCAACATGTCTGTCTGTCTGCCTGTCTGTCTGTCTGTCTGTCTGTCTGTCTGTCTGTCTGTCTGTCTGTCTGTCTGTCTGTCTGGCGTCTGTCTGTCTGTCTGTCTGCCTGCCTGCCTGTCTGTCTGTCTGGCGTCTGCCTGTCTGTCTGTCTGTCTGTCTGTCTGCAATTGGATCCTCTCCTCTTTACTCTCTCTCTCTCTCTCTCTCTCTCTCTCTCTCTCTCTGGGCAGATATCCGCTCCTCCGGTCAGACCACACCCCCCACATTGTTTCACCGACTCTGGTGACCTGTAGAATTGTGTGACTCTGGTGACCTGTATAATTGTGTGACTCTGGTGACCTGTAGAATTGTGTGACTCTGGTGACCTGTAGAATTGTGTGACTCTGGTGACCTGTGCATTTATATAGCGCCTTTATCCAAGGCGCTTTACATTCACCCATTCACACACACACACACACACACACACACACACACACACACACACACACACACACACACACACACACACACACACACACACACACACACACACACACACACACACAGACAGAACTGTGGACGACACCATAAAGCATTACACTTGTTTAAAACAGAGTTCACCATGTTCAATTCACCATAACATTTAGAGACGTACAAATATACACTTCTATATAGCCAAAAAAAGGCACATGATTTCAAATGGGTGGGCAACTCTGACGATGGAGAGGGCCACTATAGTTCCACACTCACTCCAGAGGGCCACTATAGTTCCACACTCACTCCAGAGGGCCACTATAGTTCCACACTCACTCCAGAGGGCCACTATAGTTCCACACTCACTCCAGAGGGTCACTATAGTTCCACACTCACTCCAGAGGGCCTCTATAGTTCCACACTCACTCCAGAGGGCCACTATAGACAGTTCCACACTCACTCCAGAGGGCCACTATAGTTCCACACTCACTCCAGAGGGCCACTATAGTTCCACACTCACTCCAGAGGGCCACTATAGTTCCACACTCACTCCAGAGGGCCGCTATAGTTCCACACTCACTCCAGAGGGCCACTATAGTTCCACACTCACTCCAGAGGGTCACTATAGTTCCACACTCACTCCAGAGGGCCGCTATAGTTCCACACATAGATATATAGATATGGCATTTTTATGGCCGAGAAGAATAGGCTATATTATTATATATAGGCTATATAGAATATATTTTCTTTCAGAGCGTTTTTAGCTCAAATTTTACACTCTCAGAGTTGCAGACCCATAAGGGTAAGGCACCATTTTGTTCCAAACTATCATTTAGCCGGGGACCCCCTGGAACTCCCTCAGGGACCCCTGGGGGTCCCCGGACCACACTTTGGGAACCACTGGACTAGTGGACAAGAGATCCAGTATGTCACTTTAAACTTGGTTCGTTGCATGCTGAAAATAGCAGATCTACAAGCTCACAACGCGTCAAGCTGCAATTGATATGTGATATAATATATTGATATACAACCTGTTCTCAGAATATAGCTGATCTGCAAGCTCACTGCAGGCCAGTGGTCCCCAAACCTCTTCATGTCAAGGACCCCCACATTGACACTAATTAGCCCGCAGACCCCCATTTGAAGAGATATGCCAGGGATCCCCATTTGAAGAGATATGCCAGGGATCCCCATTTGAAGAGATATGCCAGGGACCCCCATTTGAAGAGATATGCCAGGGATCCCCATTTGAAGAGATATGCCAGGGATCCCCATTTGAAGAGATATGCCAGGGATCCCCATTTGAAGAGATATGCCAGGGATCCCCATTTGAAGAGATATGCCAGGGACCCCCATTTGAAGAGATATGCCAGGGATCCCCATTTGAAGAGATATGCCAGGGATCCCCATTTGAAGATATATGCCAGGGATCCCCATTTGAAGAGATATGCCAGGGATCCCCATTTGAAGAGATATGCCAGGGACCCCCATTTGAAGAGATATGCCAGGGACCCCCATTTGAAGAGATATGCCAGGGACCCCCATTTGAAGAGATATGCCAGGGACCCCCATTTGAAGAGATATGCCAGGGATCCCCATTTGAAGAGATATGCCAGGGATCCCCATTTGAAGAGATATGCCAGGGACCCCCATTTGAAGAGATATGCCAGTGACCCCATAGATTTTTACGGCTCTAGCAGTGTCAAGGACCGCCAGTGTGACATGCATTAGTCCATGGACCCCCATTTGATGGCATTTTGGACCCCCAATTTATATTGTAAAATCAATGTTAAGCCCTGTTCTGGCTTTAGGGACTTTATAGCACCCTCTTGTGGCATGTCTAGTCTCATATTGATGTAATTTAGAACTATGTGTAAGTTGATTGTATAAACAGGTATAGGATATTTCATTTCATTAATATGTCTCAAGAAAACAAGGAGTGATATTGTCAGCCTCTCTTGGACTGTCGTCCAGGAGAGCTTGACATGCATTTTTCTAACATTACATCTCATTGTACATCTCAGGGCAAGCCGAGCTGCTCTGTTTTGAACCCGCTGCAGCTTTCCCAGATCTCCCTTGTTTGCTCCTGACCAGATTATTGAGCAATAGTCCAGATGTGAGAGGACTAGAGTTTCAATAACTTGTTTGGTCAGTTGAGGTGTTAGAAATTCTGAACACCTTTTTACAACCGATAAATTCCTCCCCATCTTTACCAACACTGAATCAATGTGTCTCGACCATGATAGATTGTTCACTAGCTTAACACCAAAAAGCTTTGTTTCCTCCACCTGCTCAACCCTTACATTATTCAACGTCAGATTCAACTGCGGTTTGGAACTTAATACATGATTTGTGGCAAATACAATGCTTTTTGTTTTTTGAATGTTAAGCACTAATTTGTTACTGGTTACCCATTTGATTACTGTTTCCAGTTCTTTGTTCAAAATCTCGGTAATCTCAGTTTGGGGAGTAGTAGTAGTAGTTCTTTCATTCGGACTGCATCAGTGTAGTCTTCATTAATGTAAATATCAGTTCCACTCAAATTTCTGGCTTTCATCAACACTGCTGATCTGTCCTTGAATCTTAGAAACTTCGCCACAATGGGTCTGGGTCTGCTGCCACCAGACACTAGTCTCCCAATGCGGTGTGCCCGCTCAATTTCAATGTCCCTGTGAAGTTCTAGTTTCTCCACAAGAACCCTCTTCAACTTTTCCTCTGTATCTGCCCAGGTCTCCCCAGGCTTCTCAGTGATGCCGTCAAAAAGCAGGTTGTTCCTTCTCGATTGGCCCTCTACATACTCCATTTTATCTGTGACAACTGACAGGCCCTCACAGCTCTTCCTGTAGTCAGCTTGCATGGAGTTACCCCGTGCAGATTGTGTTGCATTCTGACCTTTGATATCATCTACCTCCTTTTGCGTAAATTGTATGCTTGTTTTCATCTCCTGCACCTCTCTTGTAATTGCATCCAACCTAGAGTTAGTGGAGTCCATAATGAGTTTCACAAAACCTTGAAAAAGTTCCTGTTGCTGCTGTAAAAGTGCATGTCTTTCTGCTGTTGTAGCAGTTCCTTTACCTGAGCATGTGAGACCAGGTCCTCCTCTGACCTCTCCTCTTTCAGCTCTGCTTGCTTTTTCCTCGAAGCCATCTTGAATACCCTCCTTGGCCTGGTGGCCAGCTGCTGCCTGGTGGTGGCTGCTCATGGGGCTTGCCTGTTGGCTAGCTGCTGCTCCTGGGTCTTGCCTGTTGGCTAGCTGCTGCTCCTGGGGCTTGCCTGGTGGCTAGCTGCTGCTCCTGGGGCTTGCCTGTTGGCTAGCTGCTGCTCCTGGGTCTTGCCTGGTGGCTAGCTGCTGCTCCTGGGTCTTGCCTGTTGGCTAGCTGCTGCTCCTGGGTCTTGCCTGGTGGCTAGCTGCTGCTCCTGGGGCTTGCCTGTTGGCTAGCTGCTGCCTGGTGGTGGCTGCTCCTGGGGCTTGCCTGTTGGCTAGCTGCTGCTCCTGGGGCTTGCCTGGTGGCTAGCTGCTGCTCCTGGGGCTTGCCTAGTGGCTAGCTGCTGCTCCTGGGGCTTGCCTGGTGGCTAGCTGCTGCTCCTGGGGCTTGCCTGGTGGCTAGCTGCTGCTCCTGGGGCTTGCCTGGTGGCTAGCTGCTGCTCCTGGGGCTTGCCTGGTGGCTAGCTGCTGCTCCTGGGGCTTGCCTGGTGGCTAGCTGCTGCTCCTGGGGCTTGCCTGGTGGCTAGCTGCTGCTCCTGGGGCTTGCCTGGTGGCTAGCTGCTGCCTGGTGGTGGCTGCTCCTGGGGCTTGCCTGTTGGCTAGCTGCTGCTCCTGGGGCTTGCCTGGTGGCTAGCTGCTGGTCCTGGGGCTTGCCTGGTGGCCTCGTGATGCAGTGCAGCCTAAGCCCTGTAGCTAGCTGCTGCAGGGGACCGGCCTGGTGGTACAGTAGCTAGCTGCTGCAGGGGACCGGCCTGGTGGTACAGTAGCTAGCTGCTGCAGGGGACCGGCCTGGTGGTACAGTAGCTAGCTGCTGCAGGGGACCGGCCTGGTGGTACAGTAGCTAGCTGCTGCAGGGGACCGGCCTGGTGGTACAGTAGCTAGCTGCTGCAGGGGACCGGCCTGGTGGTACAGTAGCTAGCTGCTGCAGGGGACCGGCCTGGTGGTGCAGTAGCTAGCTGCTGCAGGGGACCGGCCTGGTGGTGCAGTAGCTAGCTGCTGCAGGGGACCGGCCTGGTGGTACAGTAGCTAGCTGCTGCAGGGGACCGGCCTGGTGGTACAGTAGCTAGCTGCTGCAGGGGACCGGCCTGGTGGTACAGTAGCTAGCTGCTGCAGGGGACCGGCCTGGTGGTACAGTAGCTAGCTGCTGCAGGGGACCGGCCTGGTGGTACAGTAGCTAGCTGCTGCAGGGGACCAGCCTGGTGGTACAGTAGCTAGCTGCTGCAGGGGACCGGCCTGGTGGTACAGTAGCTAGCTGCTGCAGGGGACCGGCCTGGTGGTACAGTAGCTAGCTGCTGCAGGGGACCGGCCTGGTGGTACAGTAGCTAGCTGCTGCAGGGGACCGGCCTGGTGGTACAGTAGCTAGCTGCTGCAGGGGACCGGCCTGGTGGTACAGTAGCTAGCTGCTGCAGGGGACCGGCCTGGTGGTACAGTAGCTAGCTGCTGCAGGGGACCGGCCTGGTGGTACAGTAGCTAGCTGCTGCAGGGGACCGGCCTGGTGGTACAGTAGCTAGCTGCTGCAGGGGACCGGCCTGGTGGTACAGTAGCTAGCTGCTGCAGGGGACCGGCCTGGTGGTACAGTAGCTAGCTGCTGCAGGGGACCGGCCTGGTGGTACAGTAGCTAGCTGCTGCAGGGGACCGGCCTGGTGGTACAGTAGCTAGCTGCTGCAGGGGACCGGCCTGGTGGTACAGTAGCTAGCTGCTGCAGGGGACCGGCCTGGTGGTACAGTAGCTAGCTGCTGCAGGGGACCGGCCTGGTGGTACAGTAGCTAGCTGCTGCAGGGGACCGGCCTGGTGGTACAGTAGCTAGCTGCTGCAGGGGACCGGCCTGGTGGTACAGTAGCTAGCTGCTGCAGGGGACCGGCCTGGTGGTACAGTAGCTAGCTGCTGCAGGGGACCGGCCTGGTGGTACAGTAGCTAGCTGCTGCAGGGGACCGGCCTGGTGGTACAGTAGCTAGCTGCTGCAGGGGACCGGCCTGGTGGTACAGTAGCTAGCTGCTGCAGGGGACCGGCCTGGTGGTACAGTAGCTAGCTGCTGCAGGGGACCGGCCTGGTGGTACAGTAGCTAGCTGCTGCAGGGGACCGGCCTGGTGGTACAGTAGCTAGCTGCTGCAGGGGACCGGCCTGGTGGTACAGTAGCTAGCTGCTGCAGGGGACCGGCCTGGTGGTACAGTAGCTAGCTGCTGCAGGGGACCGGCCTGGTGGTACAGTAGCTAGCTGCTGCAGGGGACCGGCCTGGTGGTACAGTAGCTAGCTGCTGCAGGGGACCGGCCTGGTGGTACAGTAGCTAGCTGCTGCAGGGGACCGGCCTGGTGGTACAGTAGCTAGCTGCTGCAGGGGACCGGCCTGGTGGTACAGTAGCTAGCTGCTGCAGGGGACCGGCCTGGTGGTACAGTAGCTAGCTGCTGCAGGGGACCGGCCTGGTGGTACAGTAGCTAGCTGCTACAGGGGACCGGCCTGGTGCTACAGTAGCTAGCTGCTGCAGGGGACCGGCCTGGTGGTACAGTAGCTAGCTGCTGCAGGGGACCGGCCTGGTGGTACAGTAGCTAGCTGCTGCAGGGGACCGGCCTGGTGGTACAGTAGCTAGGCTAGTAGCTCCTGCCGATGAATCCTTACAGTCAGATGTTTAGCTCCTTGTAACTGTAATCTGTCCCTGGCCAGGTCGCTGCCTCCGGGTTCCAGGTTTAAGCTCCTGCTGGATCTTGATAGGTGGTGACTGGTTCCTCTCTGGAGCCTAGGTCAGGCCTAGATATGATCTAGAGCCTAGACACAGTCTCTCTCCAAGTCCAAAAACCAGTTCAAAATGCCACTATTAGTAACAACTTTACCATGTGTATTATAAAACACACTTAAAGTATCACTGTAGGCACTTTTGTCGAAGAAGTACCTACTATGACCAAGATTATAGGCAGTTGTATCCACAGCTTGTTTGGCCTGATTCACACGGCAGCCACACGGCAGCCATCTTGAGATTATGGATGGAAGCTTGGTGGTGGTACACTGGATGTGTGATGGACTTTATGGATGGAAGCTTGGTGGTGGTACACTGGATGTGTGATGGACTTTATGGATGGAAGCTTGGTGGTGGTACACTGGATGTGTGATGGACTTTATGGATGGAAGCTTGGTGGTGGTACACTGGATGTGTGATGGACTGGTGGTGGTACACTGGATGTGTGATGGACTGGTGGTGGTACACTGCATGTGTGATGGACTGGTGGTGGTACACTGGATGTGTGATGGACTGGTGGTGGTACACTGGATGTGTGATGGACTTTGCAGCAGCTTGGTGGTGGTACACTGGATGTGTGATGGACTTTGCAGCAGCTTGGTGGTGGTACACTGGATGTGTGATGGACTTTGCAGCAGCTTGGTGGTGGTACACTGGATGTGTGATGGACTTTGCAGCAGCTTGGTGGTGGTACACTGGATGTGTGATGGACTGGTGGTGGTACACTGGATGTGTGATGGACTTTGCAGCAGCTTGGTGGTGGTACACTGGATGTGTGATGGACTTTGCAGCAGCTTGGTGGTGGTACACTGGATGTGTGATGGACTTTGCAGCAGCAGCCAATCTCTGGTCTGGATATAAGCTCGGAGAGAGTGCTGTGCTGCGGCTCCTGTTGTTGGGGGCAGTTTTTGTAGTTTGATACTCCCAGTAGCGGTAGTAATTCTGACAAAGTGGAGAGGGCTATGGACGTTTTGGACATCCAAGCCAACAAGGAGGACATCATCACAGCCAGCTGTGAACTCTTCAAGTTCATGTTCCATGGGAAATCGCACGAAAGTTGTGCGGACTGGAGATTAGACATCTTCAGCAAGCAGGCCGCTACTGGGAGTATCAGACCAGAAAGACTGCCCTCGACAACAGGAGCCACAGCACAGCACTCTCTACGAGTTTATATCCAGACCAGAGATTGGCAGCTTCCATTCATACTCCAGTGTATACTGGAGAATGGATGGAAGCTTGGTGACAAAGGATATGAGTCTGTAGTCTGTGGGTCAATAGACCCCATCACACCAGACTATGAGTCTGTACCGTCAATAGACCCCATCACACCAGACTATGAGTCTGTACCGTCAATAGACCCCATCACACCAGACTATCTTCTGAAGGATATGAGTCTGTACCGTCAATAGACCCCATCACACCAGACTATCTTCTGAAGGATATGAGTCTGTACCGTCAATAGACCCCATCACACCAGACTATCTTCTGAAGGATATGAGTCTGTACCGTCAATAGACCCCATCACACCAGACTATCTTCTGAAGGATATGAGTCTGTACCGTCAATAGACCCCATCACACCAGACTATCTTAAAGGATATGAGTCTGTACCGTCAATAGACCCCATCACACCAGACTATCTTAAAGGATATGAGTCTGTACCGTCAATAGACCCCATCACACCAGACTATCTAAAGGATATGAGTCTGTACCGTCAATAGACCCCATCACACCAGACTATATTCTGAACGATATGAGTCTGTACCGTCAATAGACCCCATCACACCAGACTATCTTCTATGAGTCTGTACCGTCAATAGACCCCATCACACCAGACTATCTTCTATGAGTCTGTACCGTCAATAGACCCCATCACACCAGACTATCTTCTGAAGTCAGTCAGTTGCAACTGTGAGGGGGATTGTATTGTACATATTCAGGTGCTGCTGTAAAAAGCAAGGAAGTGCATTTCTGCTTGTGGCAAATTTTGCAAGAACAAGCCAGATGACAAGAACAGTGAGCCGCGATGCCAGGGAGTTGGAAGAGTAGAGATAGTTGTATGGTTATTCATATTTTGTACTTGTTTACAAAAGCATACTTTCTTTTTAGCACCATAGTTTTTTATTATGTGTTGATCTTTTTATATAGTGATATAGAGCCATATTTTGTTGTATGAACTGAATGTCTGGGAGCCTTGGCAAATTAATTTCACCCTTATTTTACTCTTAATTATTTTTAAGTCTTTCTTATTCTGAAAATAATAAAACAGCTAAAGATTGTTCTTTTGTCCATCTAATTCTCTTTCAACAGTTTAATTAAGATGCATTTGTGATGTATTGATCTTTATATTTTATATATATTTTACACCCAACACACAAACAGAAAAGAAAACACCTTAAACAACCATTGACATGTGCATAACATGGCATATCAGTTATTACACATGTCTGGGACATACAAAAGCAGCCAGTTTTATGGCCAGGGAGTCATTTTTACTGAAAGGTAATGGCTGGAACGGATTCAGCACCCCAAAAAAACCCTATTTACACACCTCACAAGCTCATATTAGCCAATTTTAAAATGTCCTGCTGTTACCTAGGCCCTCTGGGTACCCCAACTTTGATTGGCTCATATTTGGGCTCGACGTACTTTCTATCCATCCTGGTTTTGGTTCACTATGTTGTCGCCAAGAACGAGCTCAATATTTACAAAAACATACCACCTTCCGCACTCTATTCTGAGTGATGTGGGCTAGAGTTTAAAACATACCACCGTCTCTATTCTGAGTGATGTGGGCTAGAGTTAGTCACTCTATTCTGAGTGATGTGGGCTAGAGTTAGTCACTCTATACTGAGTGATGTGGGCTAGAGTTAGTCACTCTATTCTGAGTGATGTGGGCTAGAGTTAGTCACTCTATTCTGAGTGATGTGGGCTAGAGTTAGTCACTCTATTCTGAGTGATGTGGGCTAGAGTTAGTCACTCTATTCTGAGTGATGTGGGCTAGAGTTAGTCACTCTATACTGAGTGATGTGGGCTAGAGTTAGTCACTCTATTCTGAGTGATGTGGGCTAGAGTTAGTCACTCTATTCTGAGTGATGTGGGCTAGAGTTAGTCACTCTATACTGAGTGATGTGGGCTAGAGTTAGTCACTCTATTCTGAGTGATGTGGGCTAGAGTTAGTCACTCTATTCTGAGTGATGTGGGCTAGAGTTAGTCACTCTATTCTGAGTGATGTGGGCTAGAGTTAGTCACTCTATTCTGAGTGATGTGGGCTAGAGTTAGTCACTCTATACTGAGTGATGTGGGCTAGAGTTAGTCACTCTATACTGAGTGATGTGGGCTAGAGTTAGTCACTCTATTCTGAGTGATGTGGGCTAGAGTTAGTCACTCTATACTGAGTGATGTGGGCTAGAGTTAGTCACTCTATACTGAGTGATGTGGGCTAGAGTTAGTCACTCTATTCTGAGTGATGTGGGCTAGAGTTAGTCACTCTATACTGAGTGATGTGGGCTAGAGTTAGTCACTCTATACTGAGTGATGTGGGCTAGAGTTAGTCACTCTATTCTGAGTGATGTGGGCTAGAGTTAGTCACTCTATACTGAGTGATGTGGGCTAGAGTTAGTCACTCTATTCTGAGTGATGTGGGCTAGAGTTAGTCACTCTATTCTGAGTGATGTGGGCTAGAGTTAGTCACTCTATACTGAGTGATGTGGGCTAGAGTTAGTCGCTCTATTCTGAGTGATGTGGGCTAGAGTTAGTCACTCTATACTGAGTGATGTGGGCTAGAGTTAGTCGCTCTATTCTGAGTGATGTGGGCTAGAGTTAGTCACTCTATTCTGAGTGATGTGGGCTAGAGTTAGTCACTCTATACTGAGTGATGTGGGCTAGAGTTAGTCACTCTATTCTGAGTGATGTGGGCTAGAGTTAGTCACTCTATTTTGAGTGATGTGGGCTAGAGTTAGTCACTCTATTCTGAGTGATGTGGGCTAGAGTTAGTCACTCTATTCTGAGTGATGTGGGCTAGAGTTAGTCACTCTATACTGAGTGATGTGGGCTAGAGTTAGTCACTCTATTCTGAGTGATGTGGGCTAGAGTTAGTCACTCTATACTGAGTGATGTGGGCTAGAGTTAGTCACTCTATTCTGAGTGATGTGGGCTAGAGTTAGTAACTCTATTCTGAGTGATGTGGGCTAGAGTTAGTCACTCTATACTTAGTGATGTGGGCTAGAGTTAGTCACTCTATTCTGAGTGATGTGGGCTAGAGTTAGTCACTCTATTTCGAGTGATGTGGGCTAGAGTTAGTCACTCTATTCTGAGTGATGTGGGCTAGAGTTAGTCACTCTATTCTGAGTGATGTGGGCTAGAGTTAGTCACTCTATACTGAGTGATGTGGGCTAGAGTTAGTCACTCTATTCTGAGTGATGTGGGCTAGAGTTTAAAACAGACTGTAGGAGAAACTTAACCGCAACTCTAGATTTGTTTAATAATGGGATGAATCTAGAGTTGCAATACCCTCCATTGAATCCCCACTCATCCAATTTGCGTTTGCTATCTGCTTGTATTAAACGACGTTAAACTCACCATCATTGCAGCTCTAGGCCAAGCTTGAATTATCCTCTTTCAAACTGCCGAGCTTTTGTTTCATAAAAATCCACCGTAGACATGTTGAGCTACTTTCTGTCAAAAAAATCTGTTCATGTGATTCTTTTTCTAAGTGTTTTGTTTGGAAGCACTTGTTTTTTTTAACGGGTTGCGCTGCTGTCTCCTGCATTATGTGCAAATTCCAAACATGTGGCCAACCTTACTCCTCCATTAAAATAAGACTTATAAACATGTTTAAACCACCCTTACTCCTCCATTAAAATAAGACTTATAAACATGTTTAAACCAACCTTACTCCTCATTAAAATAAGACTTATAAACATGTTTAAACCACCCTTACTCCTCCATTAAAATAAGACTTATAAACATGATTAAACCACCCTTACTCCTCCATTAAAATAAGACTTATAAACATGTTTAAACCAACCTTACTCCTCCATTAAAATAAGACTTATAAACATGTTTAAACCACCCTTACTCCTCCATTAAAATAAGACTTATAAACATGTTTAAACGAACCTTAATCCTCCATTAAAATAATACTTATAAACATGTTTAAACCAACCTTACTCCTCCATTAAAATAAGACTTATAAACATGTTTAAACCACCCTTACTCCTCCATTAAAATAATACTTATAAACATGTTTAAACCAACCTTACTCCTCCGTTAAAATAAGACTTATAAACATGTTTAAACCAACCTTACTCCTCCATTAAAATAAGACTTATAAACATGTTTAAACCACCCTTACTCCTCCATTAAAATAAGACTTATAAACATGTTTAAAACAACCTTACTCCTCCATTAAAATAAGACTTATAAACATGTTTAAACCACCCTTACTCCTCCATTAAAATAATACTTATAAACATGTTTAAACCACCCTTACTCCTCCATTAAAATAAGACTTATAAACATGTTTAAACCAACCTTACTCCTCCATTAAAATAAGACTTATAAACATGTTTAAACCAACCTTACTCCTC
>NW_027638477.1:348883-363883 GCF_951216825.1 Electrona antarctica | reverse complement strand
GGTCCCTGGGATGTCTCTTCAAATGGGGGTCCCTGGGATATCTCTTCAAATGGGGGTCCTTGACGTGAACTGCTTTAGATGACGTCAGAGATGTAATTGAAATGTACTGTAATTATGCAAACTGTTAATAAAGATTTCAATCAATCAATCAATCAATCAATCAATCCATCCATTCAAAGTTAAGCATGGAGAGGGCTATTATACAGTGTACGCTAGCTCAGGCAACATGAAGTGCTTTGATTGTGGGGATGTGGGCCACAAGCGCTTTGCATGTCCTCATAGACAGCAGGCAGGTGTTAATAGTCAATCCACTGAGCCCAGTGCAGCGACCTCGCCGCCTGGGGAAGAGGATATAGATGCTAATAGTCCGCCTACTGAGCCCAGTGCAGCGTCACCTGGGGCAGAGGCTGAAGGGACTAATAGTCAGCTTGCTGAGTCCAGTGCGGCGGCCCGGCCGCCTGGAGCAGGGGCAACAAGTGAATCCGTGCAGAAGCGACAGCCTGCGGCTGCACATAATGAAGTGACAGTAAACCAAGATGCAGGCCCGTCAAAAAATGCAGAAAGATCAGTGGCCAAGCCA
Source organism: Electrona antarctica (assembly GCF_951216825.1). Classification (NCBI taxonomy): domain Eukaryota; kingdom Metazoa; phylum Chordata; class Actinopteri; order Myctophiformes; family Myctophidae; genus Electrona; species Electrona antarctica. The sequence goes on along the minus strand of NW_027638477.1, from coordinate 363,303 downwards.
ACTGCAAAGAGGGCATCTCGCAGAGTGTCTGCTAACGCAGCGGTGCGTGACGTGACTAGTGACGCTGTGGAAACCGTTAGTCCAGTGGTAGCGGAGCCTACCATAGAAAGTGAGGAAATACCAGACAGCCAGATTGAAAATGAGGAAGAAATGTATTCGGAATTAGATGAAGATGAAGATGCTATAGAAATGTCTGGCAAGAGCAGTGATATGTACTCCCTAGAAGACATAAATTGGTTCTTAGATGACACGTATGGGAAAGTAACAAAAGTCAAAGACTACTTTCAAGACGTAAACAAATTTGATAGAACAGTAACAGCCCTACTTAAGTTAGTAGGTCAGGATGTACTAGACCAACAGAAACGCTTTAGACTTAAAAAACATATTACTGCTGTGAGAAAGGCTAGGATAGAAAGGAAGAAGAAAAGAAAAGGGAGAAAAACTGTATAATGGTCATGGCTAAGCTCTCTTTTTTGGTGATGCTCTATCCTGTTCTGTACTTGATACTCTTTATTTTTCCTCCCTCTTTTAGTCTTTTTATGAAGGGTCTCAGAGTTGGATCTTTAAACATTAATGGTGGGAGGGATAGAGTAAAAAGGGCTTTAGTAACAGAGACATGTCAGTTAAAAAAACTAGACATAATTTTCCTACAGGAAACACACACTGACTTAAAAAATGAAAGTGAATGGGGTCTATGGTGGGAGGGGCAGCTGTGCTTAAGCCATGGCACCAATGTCAGTGCAGGTGTAGCTATCCTCTTCTCTGCTGGTCTAAACATTAAAATCTTATCTACTGTAGAGATAGTGAAGGGGCGGGCACTTGCAGTACGGGCAGAAATAGAAAGCTGTATTTTTGTATTTGTGAATATTTATGCTCCTAACATTGGCACAGATAGAGTGAATCTTTTTAACTTGTTGGGGAATAAATTGTCACAATTTAATCAGGATTACATGGTGGCCTCGGGTGACTGGAACTGTACAACAGATTTCCTTGAGGATAGGATAGGTGAGGAGCCGCATTTGCAATCATCTGCCTGTCTAAGGAGGCTGCTCATTCAGTTGGACTTGACAGATGCATGGAGGGTTAAGCATCCTTCAGAAAGACAGTACACATGGGTTAAAATGACGGAAAGCAGGATTAGTGCTGCTCGGCTAGATCGTATTTATATTTCACAGTCTTTAAGAGCAAAACTAATGAAGAGTTGTATTATTCCTGTTGGTTTTACTGATCACCACCTCATCACAGTTGATATATGTACATCCTCTGACAAAGCCTCCAGCTCTTTTTGGCATTTCAATAACAAATTGATCCATGATAGATTTTTTTGTCAGAGTTTTAACACTTTTTGGGAATGCTGGAGGCAAAAGAAAAATACTTTTGAGTCATTAAGTCAATGGTGGGAGGTGGGAAAGGCCCAAATTAGGGTTTTCTGTCAGCAATACACCTCTTTCTCCACGGTGCATATAAGAGAAACAATTCAAATGCTCGAAAACACCATCAGAGAAATGGAGTGTGGTTTTAAAAACAGTGATGGGATGGTCAGTAATCAATGGCAGAAAAAAAGACAGGAGCTAAGCTCTTTAATGCAGGAAAGAGTTAAAGGGGCAATGGTCAGAGCCCGTTTTACCAACATAAAAGACATGGATGCACCAAGCTCTTTCTTTTCTAATTTGGAGAAGGCTGCAGCCACAGGGAAACAAATGACTGGTTTTCAGCTCCCTGATGGCAGTGTTGTCTCTGATTCTATTGGCATGAGGAGCCACGCTGTAGACTTTTACACTGAACTCTACAGAGCTGAAGAGTGTGATGCACAGTGCACCGCAGAACTCCTTCAAGAGCTGCCGGAGCTGAGTCAGGCTGAGCGGAATATTCTAGACGGGGACTTCTCTTTGGAGGAGCTGAAAAAAGCGGTGGAGGAGCTAGCCACCGGACGAGCTCCAGGGATCGATGGGTTGTCAGCAGATTTTTACAAACACTTTTGGGACTGTATCGGGGTAGACCTCTACGAAGTGCTTCTTGAGAGCCACAGGAGAGGGTCTCTCCCAACCTCATGCAGAAGAGCAGTACTCTCACTCTTGCCAAAAAAAGGAGACCTGGCGCTGCTAAAGAACTGGAGACCTGTTGCACTACTTTGCACAGACTATAAGATACTATCCAAGGCCTTGTCGAACAGACTTAAAGACTATATGGAGCTACTTGTACACATGGACCAGACCTACTGTATTCCAGGAAGAACAATTACAGACAATCTCTTTCTCGTTAGAGATGCTTTAGACATCTGTAACTTACAGGAGATTGACATTGGGGTGATATCTATTGATCAACAGAAGGCTTTCGATATGGTACACCATGATTTTTTGTTTTCCACCTTAAGGGCTTTTGGGTTTGGGCAAGGTTTCGTGTCATGGGTGAAACTTCTGTACAGTGAAACTTCATGTATGGTGAAGGTAAGAGGAGGGCTTAGTAGGCCAATACAGATAAAGCGGGGTATAAAACAGGGCTGTCCACTCTCCGGTATGCTCTACAGTCTCTCTATTGAACCTCTTTTGTGTAGACTGCGGAGTAAGGTTTCTGGGCTCTGCCTCCCGGGTGTACAACATAGCCCTCCAATATCTGTGTCTGCTTATGCAGATGATGTCACAATTTTTGTAAAAAACCAGGAAGACATTCAGCACTTAGTCTCAAGTTTAGAGCTTTATGGGAAGGCTGCCTCAGCTAAGGTAAACTGGGGTAAAAGTGAAGCCCTACTGGTGGGAACATGGACAGCAAGCACAGCTCCCAGTCTGCCAGGAGGTCTTCAATGGGGAAGAGGGGGGATGAAATTCTTGGGAGTTTTTCTGGGGACAGATGAGTTTAAGAACAAAAATTGGGAGGGTCTAGTGGAGAAGGTGTGTGCCAGGTTGTCTAAATGGAAATGGTTGCTACCCCAGCTGTCATATAGGGGCAGAGCTTTGGTTGTAAACAACTTGGTCGCCTCGATGCTCTGGCACCGGTTAAGTGTCCTGCCCCCACCTGGGAGCATGGTGCGGGACATACAGCGGATCCTGGTGGATTTTTTCTGGACTGGCCAACATTGGATAAGAGCGGCTGCCTTATATTTACCAGTGCATGAGGGGGGACAAGGCCTTATCGACATTGCTTCCAGAATCATGGCCTATAGGCTCAAAACAGCGCAGAGGTTACTGTATGACTGTGGGCATAAATGGTTGGACACAGCACAGCTGATCCTGAAGAGAGCTGGTCGCCTTGGTTACAGCAAGCAGTTGTTCCTCTGCAAGCTGGAGGAAGTCGACCTCACTGGGATTACCCCTTTCTATAGTACAGTCCTGCAGGCATGGCAGGTGTTTAAAACCACCAGAGATGTTGCGGAGCCAGCAGGGATGTGGATCTTTGAAGAACCGTTGTTCTACAACACCTTGGTAGAGACACAGACTCTGTCCTCAGCCAGCCTGCGGTCTTCCCTGAGAGAGGCTGGCTGTGTGAAAGTTGGACACCTGATTGGTATGACGGCAACGTCATTTGAGACCTTGGGGCAAATGGCGAACATCAGGTCATCCAGACTGCTGTCCAGAGTAGTAGAGGAGGTTTGCGCCTCCCTACCAGCACCACTGAGAAGGTTTGTTCAGGACCGTACTCATCTAGAACAGTGGGCTGAAGGAGCTGAATATCGTTTCCCACCCCTGGTTGTTGATGCTGCGTCGGGGGAGTGGCAGGAAGGGGTGGATGATTTCCTCTCGTTCACAACCCCGCAACTTGGAGTGTTCAAGGACCTAGGGAAGAAGGCGGCCTACTACACCTTGGTAAAGGTGTCACACCTACGCTCCTTGGCAGGGATGAGGGCATCGAGGTGGACTGAGTTGTTGGGCCAGGGTGATGGCCCGAAAGGCTGCTGGCGGTCCCTGTACAAGCCTCCCATTGAGAAAAGGGCTGGCGACCTTCAGTGGAGGATTGTGCATGGTGCTATAGCTACAAACAGACACAAGGCACACCTGGATCCTAGCATTGGGGAGGGATGCCTGTTTTGTTCACAGTCTGAAACAGTGGCACATCTTTTTATTCAGTGTTCAAGGCTGAGGGACTTATTGAACAGGTTGACTCATTGGTTTCAAGGGCTGGGGGAAGTTTTCTCTAATGAGCTGTTTGTATTTGGGCCAAAATATTCTTCCCGGAAAAAGTTTGCACACAATATGATTAATTTTATTTCTGGCACAGCAAAAATGTCTATATGGCTGACTCGGAAGAACAAAACAGAGGGGACTGGGAACACAGACCCAGTACAGGTGCTCGAAGGACTGGTGGCAGCACGCCTTAGGGTGGAGTTTGCCTACCACAAACTAGTGGACAACTTGGAGGCTTTTAGCCTTTTTTGGGCACAGAGAGACGTGCTATGTGTGGTACAGGACGGGGAATTGTGCCTTTCCTTTTGAAAAAAAAAAAAGAGATGTTATTTATATTTAGTCATTTCATATGAGCTAACTGCATTTTTGAAGTGACATTTTTGTATGTACTGCAGAGTTTTAATAAAGGTGCTTTTAAAGGTCAAAGGTCTCTCTCTCTCCCTCTCCCTCTCCCTCTCCCTCTCCCTCTCTCTCTCTCTCTCTCTCTCTCTCTCTCTCTCTCTCTCTCTCTCTCTCTCTCTCTCTCTCTCTCTCTCTCTCTCTCTCTCTCTCTCTCTCTCTCTCTCTCTCTCTCTCTCTCTCTCCTCTCTTCTCTCTCCCTCTCTCTCTCCTCTCTTCTCTCTCTTCTCTCTTCTCTCTTCTTTCTCTCTCTCTCTCCTCTCTCTCTCTCTCTCTCTCCTCTCTTCTCTCTTCTCTCTCTCTCTCTCTCTCTCTCTTGGATACAGCAAGCAGTTGTTCCTCTGCAAGCTGGAGGAAGTCGACCTCACTGGGATAACACCTTTCTACAGTACAGTCCTGCAGGCATGGCAGGTGTTTGAAACCACCAGAGATGTTGCGGAGCCACCCGGGATGTGGATCTTTGAAGAACCGTTGTTCTACAACACCTTGGTAGAGACACAGACTCTGTCCTCAGACAGCCTGCGGTCTTCCCTGTGTGAAAGTTGGACACCTGATTGGAATGACGGCAACGTCATTTGAGACCTTGGGGCAAATGGTGAACATTAGGTCATCCAGACTGCTGTCCAGGGTAGTAGAGGAGGTTTGCACCTCCCTACCAGCACCACTGAGAAGGTTTGTTCAGGACCGTACTCATTTAGAGCAGTGGGCTGAAGGAACTGAATATCGTTTCCCACCCCTGGTTGTTGCTGCTGCGTCAGGGGAGTGGCAGGAAGGGGTGGATGATTTCCTCTCGTTCACAACCCCGCAACTTGGAGTGTTCAAGGACCTAGGGAAGAAGGCGGCCTATTACACCTTGGTAAAGGTGTCACACCTACGCTCCTTGGCAGGAATGAGGGCATCGAGGTGGACTGAGTTGTTGGGCCAGGGCGATGGCCCGAAAGGCTGTTGGCGGTCCCTGTACAAGCCTCCCATTGAGAAAAGGGCTGGCGACCTTCAGTGGAGGATTGTGCATGGTGCTATAGCTACAAACAGACACAAGGCACACCTGGATCCTAGCATTGGGGAGGGATGCCTGTTTTGTTCACAGTCTGAAACAGTGGCACATCTTTTTATTCAGTGTTCAAGGCTGAGGGACTTATTGAACAGGTTGACTCATTGGTTTCAAGGGCTGGGGGAAGTTTTCTCTAATGAACTGTTTGTATTTGGGCCAAAATATTCTTCCCGGAAAAAGGTTGCACACAACATGATTAATTTTATTTCTGGCACAGCAAAAATGTCTATATGGCTGACTCTGAAGAACAAAACAGAGGGGACTGGGAACACAGACCCAGTACAGGTGCTCGAAGGACTGGTGGCAGCACGCCTTAGGGTGGAGTTTGCCTACCACAAACTAGTGGACAACTTGGAGGCTTTTAGCCTTTTTTGGGCACAGAGAGACGTGCTATGTGTGGTACAGGACGGGGAATTGTGCCTTTCCTTTTGGAAAAAAAAATGAAGAGATGTTATTTATATTTAGTCTTTTCATATGAGCTAACTGCATTTTTTAATGCAGTTAGCTCCCTCCAGGACCCCCAGGGGTCCTGGAGGGAGTTCCAGGGGGTCCCCAGCTAAATGATAGTTATAACCAAATGGATCCTTATGGGTCTGTAACTCTGAGAGTGTACAGATGGAACCAAATGGACCCTTATGGGTCTGTGACTCTGAGAGTGTACAAATGGAACCAAATGGACCCTTATGGGTCTGTAACTGTGAGAGTGTACAGATGGAACCAAATGGACCCTTATGGGTCTGTAACTCTGAGAGTGTACAAATGGAACCAAATGGACCCTTATGGGTCTGTGACTCTGAGAGTGTACAGATGGAACCAAATGGACCCTTATGGGTCTGTAACTCTGAGAGTGTACAGATGGAACCAAATGGACCCTTATGGGTCTGTGACTCTGAGAGTGTACAAATGGAACCAAATGGACCCTTATGGGTCTGTGACTCTGAGAGTGTACAGATGGAACCAAATGGACCCTTATGGGTCTGTAACTCTGAGAGTGTACAGATGGAACCAAATGGACCCTTATGGGTCTGTGAGTCTACAAATCCATTTGTACACTCTCAGAGTTAAATTAACATTGTTTTTACAATATAAATTGGGGGTCCCAGGGATATAAATGCCATTAAAAGGGGGTCCGTAGCCTAATGCATGTCAAACTGGGGGTCCTTGAAATGAAACGGGTTGAGAATCACTGCTAGAGCCGTAAACATCTTCTCTCATGGGGGCCCCATGATGGGGGTCCCTGGGATATCTCTTCAAATGGGGGTCCCTGGGATATCTCTTCAAATGGGGGTCCCTGGAATATCTATTCTAATGGGGGTCCCTGGCATGTCTCTTCAAATGGGGGTCCCTGGCATGTCTCTTCAAATGGGGGTCCCTGGCATGTCTCTTCAAATGGGGGCCCCTGGGATATCTCTTAAAATGGGGGTCCCTGGAATATCTATTCTAATGGGGGTCCCTGGCATGTCTCTTCAAATGGGGGTCCCTGGCATATCTCTTCAAATGGGGGTCCCTGGAATATCTATTCAAATGGGGGTCCCTGGCATGTCTCTTCAAATGGGGGTCCCTGGAATATCTATTCTAATGGGGGTCCCTGGCATATCTCTTCAAATGGGGGTCCCTGGAATATCTATTCAAATGGGGGTCCCTGGCATGTCTCTTCAAATGGGGGTCCCTGGGATATCTCTTCAAATGGGGGTCCCTGGCATGTCTCTTCAAATGGGGGTCCCTGGGATATCTCTTCAAATGGGGGTCCCTGGCATGTCTCTTCAAATGGGGGTCCCTGGCATATCTCTTCAAATGGGGGTCCCTGGGATATCTCTTCAAATGGGGGTCCCTGGGATATCTCTTCAAATGGGGGTCCCTGGCATATCTCTTCAAATGGGGGTCCCTGGGATATCTCTTCAAATGGGGGTCCCTGGGATATCTCTTCAAATGGGGGTCCCTGGGATATCTCTTCAAATGGGGGTCCCTGGGATATCTCTTCAAATGGGGGTCCCTGGGATATCTCTTCAAATGGGGGTCCCTGGGATGTCTCTTCAAATGGGGGTCCCTGGGATATCTCTTCAAATGGGGGTCCCTGGGATGTCTCTTCAAATGGGGGTCCCTGGGATATCTCTTCAAATGGGGGTCCCTGGGATGTCTCTTCAAATGGGGGTCCCTGGGATATCTCTTCAAATGGGGGTCCCTGGGATGTCTCTTCAAATGGGGGTCCCTGGGATATCTCTTCAAATGGGGGTCCTTGACGTGAACTGCTTTAGATGACGTCAGAGATGTAATTGAAATGTACTGTAATTATGCAAACTGTTAATAAAGATTTCAATCAATCAATCAATCAATCAATCAATCCATCCATCAAAGAGGTCTGCATGGTTGATATTGAGGTACAGAGAGGAGAGGACACCGGTGCCCTCTAGTGGACACAGACTAGAACAACACACTAGTTGAGTTATTAGTCATTGTCTGTTTGGAACTGCAGTTAAAATGGATTCATTTGTTGACGAAAAATAAACCTGGACATTATTCTTCATTCATTCATTCTTCAAACATGTCCCCCCCCCCCCCCCCCTTTCCCCCTCACTGTATGTTTATTTTCCCTTTTTACCTCCTTTATGATGAATTCCTGTTCTGTTCTTTGACTATATAGAAGTGTATATTTGTACTTCTCTAAATGTTTTGATGAATTGAACATGGTGGACCCTCTTGTAAACAAGTGTAATGCTTTATGGTGTCGTCCACTCACAGTTAACAGTCTTTATGGTGTCGTCCACTCACAGTTAACAGTCTTTATGGTGTCGTCCACTCACAGTTAACAGTCTTTATGGTGTCGTCCACTCACAGTTAACAGTCTTTATGGTGTCGTCCACTCACAGTTAACAGTCTTTATGGTGTCGTCCACTCACAGTTAACAGTCTTTATGGTGTCGTCCACTCACAGTTAACAGTCTTTATGGTGTCGTCCACTCACAGTTAACAGTCTTTATGGTGTCGTCCACTCACAGTTAACAGTCTTTATGGTGTCGTCCACTCACAGTTAACAGTCTTTATGGTGTCGTCCACTCACAGTTAACAGTCTTTGTATTGAGTTGTGCATGAACGTTGTGTACTGTAATTCTGCAAACTGTTAATAAATACTTCAATCAATCTAAACGTAACCTCTAATGTCGAAACCTAACCTTATTCCTAACCTTAACCTCAGTAAAACTATGTCTAAACCTAACCTTATTCCTAACCTTAACCTCAGTAAAACTATGTCTAAACCTAACCTTATTCCTATCCTTAACCTCAGTAAAACTATGTCTAAACCTAACCTTATTCCTAACCTTAACCTCAGTAAAACTATGTCTAAACCTAACCTTATTCCTATCCTTAACCTCAGTAAAACTATGTCTAAACCTAACCTTATTCCTAACCTTAACCTCAGTAAAACTATGTCTAAACCTAACCTTATTCCTAACCTTAACCTCAGTAAAACTATGTCTAAACCTAACCTTATTCCTAACCTTAACCTCAGTAAAACTATGTCTAAACCTAACCTTATTCCTATCCTTAACCTCAGTAAAACTATGTCTAAACCTAACCTTATTCCTAACCTTAACCTCAGTAAAAGTATGTCTAAACCTAACCTTATTCCTATCCTTAACCTCAGTAAAACTATGTCTAAACCTAACCTTATTCCTATCCTTAACCTCAGTAAAACTATGTCTAAACCTAACCTTATTCCTATCCTTAACCTCAGTAAAACTATGTCTAAACCTAACCTTATTCCTAACCTTAACCTCAGTAAAACTATGTCTAAACCTAACCTTATTCCTATCCTTAACCTCAGTAAAACTATGTCTAAACCTAACCTTATTCCTATCCTTAACCTCAGTAAAACTATGTCTAAACCTAACCTTATTCCTATCCTTAACCTCAGTAAAACTATGTCTAAACCTAACCTTATTCCTAACCTTAACCTCAGTAAAACTATGTCGAAACCTAACCTTATTCCTATCCTTAACCTCAGTAAAACTATGTCTAAACCTAACCTTATTCCTATCCTTAACCTCAGTAAAACTATGTCTAAACCTAACCTTATTCCTATCCTTAACCTCAGTAAAACTATGTCTAAACCTAACCTTATTCCTATCCTTAACCTCAGTAAAACTATGTCTAAACCTAACCTTATTCCTAACCTTAACCTCAGTAAAACTATGTCTAAACCTAACCTTATTCCTATCCTTAACCTCAGTAAAACTATGTCTAAACCTAACCTTATTCCTATCCTTAACCTCAGTAAAACTATGTCTAAACCTAACCTTATTCCTAACCTTAACCTCAGTAAAACTATGTCTAAACCTAACCTTATTCCTATCCTTAACCTCAGTAAAACTATGTCTAAACCTAACCTTATTCCTATCCTTAACCTCAGTAAAACTATGTCTAAACCTAACCTTATTCCTAACCTTAATCTCAGTAAAACTATGTCTAAACCTAACCTTATTCCTAACATTAACCTCAGTAAAACTATGTCTAAACCTAACCTTATTCCTAACCTTAACCTCAGTAAAACTATGTCTAAACCTAACCTTATTCCTAACCTTAACCTCAGTAAAACTATGTCTAAACCTAACCTTATTCCTAACCTTAACCTCAGTAAAACTATGTCTAAACCTAACCTTATTCCTAACCTTAACCTCAGTAAAACTATGTCTAACACAATCTAATCCAACGACAACAAAACATTATTTGAATAAATAAATAAATACATAAATAAATAACGGACCTTGATATGTAAAGGGTCTAAAACTCACTGATTTTAATTGATTGATCAATGAATGAATGGACTGATTGATCGATGAGTTAGTTGACCAGCAGCATCTTCTGCATGTAGGAGTTCAGCCACTTCTGTCTCTCCACGGCCGTCAGAGCTTTGCTCTTCTCCCTGAAGGCTGCGTCGTCGGCCATCACCAGGTTCCTCTCCTCCCTGAACGCTGCGTCGTCGGCCATCACCAGGTTCCTCTCCTCCCTGCATCATACGAGCACATAGACATCAAAGGGGGCTTCAGCCCCTGCCCTTTTACGCGTCTGTAAAACAACTGCCCTTTTACGCGTCTGTAAAACCACTGCCCTTTTACCCCGTCTGTAAAACAACTGCCCTTTTACGCATCTGTAAAACAACTGCCATTTTACCCCGTCTGTAAAACAACTGCCCTTTTACCCGTCTGTAAAACAACTGCCCTTTCACCCCATCTGTAAAACAACTGCCCTTTTACCCGTCTGTAAAACAACTGCCCTTTTTGTATCATATCGACCCTTCTTTGTCATATCAGGTCATATCGGTATCAGCGAATATGCCAGTCTAACCAGCGATCCCACACAGGGGTAAGGGGTCGACACTATGCCAGTCTAACCAGTGATCCCACACAGGGGTAAGGGGTCGACACTATGCCAGTCTAACCAGCGATCCCACACAGGGGTAAGGGGTCGACACTATGCCAGTCTAACCAGCGATCCCACACAGGGGTAAGGGGTCGACACTATGCCAGTCTAACCAGCGATCCCACACAGGGGTAAGGGGTCGACACTATGCCAGTCTAACCAGCGATCCCACACAGGGGTAAGGGGTCGACACTATGCCAGTCTAACCAGCGATCCCACACAGGGGTAAGGGGTTGACACTACGCCAGTCTAACCAGCGATCCGACAGAGGGGTAAGGGGTCGACACTATGCCAGTCTAACCAGCGATCCCACACAGCGGTAAGGGGTCGACACTATGGCAGGTAAATAAAATGTTAGGGCATGTGGAGTTTGCTTTGGAGTTGCCCAAAGTGCAAGTGCACGTTTGAGTGAGGAGTCTGCTATAAACACATGAGATATATAGCTAGATATCTATAAACACAACACCAGATATATAGCTAGATAGCTATAAACACATGAGATATATAGCTAGATATCTATAAACACAACACCAGATATATAGCTAGATAGCTATAAACACAACACCAGATATATAGCTAGATAGCTATAAACACAACACCAGATATATAGCTAGATAGCTGTAAACACAACACCAGATATATAGCTAGATAGCTATAAACACAACACCAGATATATAGCTAGATAGCTGTAAACACAACACCAGATATATAGCTAGATAGCTATAAACACAACACCAGATATATAGCTAGATAGCTATAAACACAACACCAGATATATAGCTAGATAGCTATAAACACAACACCAGATATATAGCTAGATAGCTATAAACACAACACCAGATATATAGCTAGATAGCTATAAACACAACAAGCAACCGAATCGGTCAAACACGTTCTTCAGGCATCTCATATTTGAGTGAATCTGAAACGTTTTAGTATTACAGGCATCGATTGCGCTGTAATACTAAGTGCTCTGAGGGAGCAATCTGATTGGTCGAAATATAGGCTCTCTCTCTACCCGTGCTTCAAATGAGCACGATGGCACGCCCAATCAAAACATGACAATCAGCTGTGCAGGGATAATTTGCATAACGACTAATTACCTGGTCTGTGTGAAGTCTGCATCTTGACCAATCAGCAGGGTTCTTTTCTCTGATCCTGCAGAGCTACGCACACACACACACACACACAGACGCACGCACGCACGCACACGCTAAATGGTTAACATCAGATGAATCGCTGTTGCTCATAGTGGACATAAACAGACCATATATATTTACCTGACCACGCCCTCTGGTCCAGATAGCCACACCTCCCTCATGAGTCCTGCCTTGCTATTGGCCGCAGCCACAAAGTCAGGCGCCGATGACAGCATTTGAATGCTCCAATCACGCAGAGAGATGGAGGGGAGAAGCTCCGCCCACTCAGCATGTCTGTCTGCTAGTCTGGAAGACAGACAGGCAGGCAGGCAGGCAGGCAGGCAGGCAGGCAGACAGACAGACAGACAGACAGACAGACAGACAGACAGACAGACAGACAGACAGACAGACAGACAGACAGACAGACAGACAGACAGACAGACAGACAGACAGTTCAAATAGATTATTTGTGGTATAGTTTACACATTTATCAGACTCTATATAGTGCTACAGGTATGTCTACATAAAATTATATCTAAGTTCCATAAGTTGAGCCTTTCCATTCGCCTGTAAGGTCGTCGAGGCTAGGGGAGGGGCTACGGGCTAAGATGGAGTCTGAAGAGGTGGGTTTTCAGACTACGGTGGAAGATTGGGAGTGAGTCTGTAGTTCTGACTGCAATGGGAAGTTCATTCCATAGTTTAGATTGGGAGTGAGTCTGTAGTTCTGACTGCAATGGGAAGTTCATTCCATAGTTTAGATTGGGAGTGAGTCTGTAGTTCTGACTGCAATGGGAAGTTCATTCCATAGTTTAGATTGGGAGTGAGTCTGTAGTTCTGACTGCAATGGGAAGTTCATTCCATAGTTTAGATTGGGAGTGAGTCTGTAGTTCTGACTGCAATGGGAAGTTCATTCCATAGTTTAGATTGGGAGTGAGTCTGTAGTTCTGACTGCAATGGGAAGTTCATTCCATTCTGTATTTAAGACTGACGTAATTTTGTAGTCCTTTGTAGTCCTATATGTCCGGGTCCAAGTGGACCCCAGGAAGACTAGCTGGTTGCTATGGCACCAGCCAATGGGGATCCTTAACAGTTCCTTTAATATTATATTATTGGTAAAAAGGTCAATTAGTTACTAACTAAATTGTAATGGCACCAGCCAATGGGGATCCTTAATACAAATCAAATCAAATCAAGTGGCACCAGCTCCCGTCCGCATCTCATTGTAAATAGAATATCTAAACGCGTGAATCTTTTTACAATGACGTTATTTTTCAGAAAGGAAGCCATTGAGGGTTAAAATGGGTCTTAATGCTTCCAACTCGAGTAGAATTATTAATGTTTTGTACAAGTGTCCATGACAAAAAAAATATATGATGTGGAGACAATAAAGACTATAATTATCATTATTATTGATCCAATACATTGCCAAACCATAATAAATATACTGTATTGCTCATCTATATTCAATAAATATATATTACATCTTTCTTGAGTTGTCTGACTGAATCTCTCAAGAACAGATTCTGTGCTGCGCTGCTGAACCTGTCAGCATTCAGAATGTGTATACACTGTTGATAGTGGTAATGAAATAAACAGGCACAGTTAATAAATACAAAGACATACCTCAGGGGGAAGCCAAAGGTCACCGGGGTCATATTACCCATAATGCAAAGCAGCATGTAGGCAGGCAGCACACACATCCTGGAACACGCACGCACACACGCACGCACGCGCGCGCGCACACACACACGAACACACACACACACACGGTTATCCTATATTACAATTGAAAACATGTCCCCAAAAGCACGCACAGGAACAAAAGGCACCAGCTACTACGTCACTGACACGCTGCAACACGCTGCAACACACACTGCAACAACACACTAACACGACACAGTCTTACCCTCCGCGTCGATCCACGGCTATCTCCTCATGTCGCGCCGCACGCCCACAATCAACAACACCCGCGTAAAAACTGTCATTGCACTGCCACTACAGCCGCCTCCCGTCCACACTCACAAACAACATCAATATCAATAATAAACACAAACACGCCACAAGCACCGACACCCCCGCCTAATTTGTTGCCAGGTCTATGAAAACAAGCCCAGAAAAAATGCCATTCAACACGCTACTTACAACTCGCTTACAATTCGCGGACCTGGCAACACTGCTTCCTGTTTTCCCATTGGCTACGGTTGCTACAACACGCATTTGCACTGCATCTTGGGAGCAACACAGCTTAATGTAGGGGTCACCGATTGCTGTGCTACATCCCCCTCATGTTCTCACC
>NW_027638477.1:316383-343883 GCF_951216825.1 Electrona antarctica | reverse complement strand
TAACGAGCTCCGGCTCCGCACAGGAAGCGGCCACGCCCGTTTCCTGTCGCTAACGAGCTTCAGGTGGGCGGGCGATCGGAGTTGTGCGTCACACTAACGAGCTTCAGGTGGGCGGGCGATCGGAGTGGTGCGTCACGCTAACGAGCTTCAGGCGAGCGGACGGAGTGGTGCGTCACACGGACGTCGCCGAGCGGACAAACCCTCCGTCACGCGGACGTCGTCACTCGTTTATTTTTCCCGTAAATGAACGTCCCGTACTTCATGGGTACAGATGATGATCACATATTTATATTTTTATACATGTACAGATGCATCACATTGTGTCTATAGGGATGTCCTAATTATACACTAAGTAAGTCATGACTGGACCTCATCAACCAATCAGAATCAAGGACTGGCCCTAATCAGCCAATCAGAATCAAAGGACTGGACCTAATCAGCCAATCAGAATCAAAGGACTGGACCTAATCAGCCAATCAGAATCAAAGGACTGGACATAATCAGCCAATCAGAATCAAAGGACTGGACATAATCAGCCAATCAGAATCAAAGGACTGGACATAATCAGCCAATCAGAATCAAAGGACTGGACCTAATCAGCCAATGAGAATCAAAGGACTGGACCTAATCAGCCAATCAGAATCAAAGGACTGGACATAATGCGTTTTGTAAGAAAGCTGATTTACTGTAAGCCAGTTACAGTTACATTAGAAACATCAATTATAACAATATGCAAATTATAACAATATGCAAATTATAACAATATGCAAATTATAACAATATACATACACATTTATACAATCATAACAATATGCATACACATTTATACAATCATAACAATATGCATACACATTTATACAATTATAACAATATGCATACACATTTATACAATTATAACAATATGCATACACATTTATACAATTATAACAATGTGTGTGTGTGTGTGTGTGTGTGTGTGTGTGCGTTCGTGCGTGCGTGCGTGCGTGCGTGCATGCATGTATGTGTGTACGTATGTACGACATGCGTACATTTGTAGAAATGCATATAAATGTTGACTATAGGATATGAGTTACCAATCTGTCTCTATCTGGACATTAAAGACGTTAAAATGAACAATATTTTCACACTTTTATCTCATATCATGGTCATTCCTCACACCTATAATAGAATGGGAACATGTCCATTGTTCTGTATTTATCTCATATCATGGTCATTCCTCACACCTATAATAGAATGGGAACATGTCCATTGTTCTGTATTTATCTCATATCATGGTCATTCCTCACACCTATAATAGAATGGGAACATGTCCATTGTTCTGTATTTTTATATCAAAAGTCCATACAAATCTAATTTGTATTACTTCCTTTGAAGGAAATCGGTCTGACACGAAAAACTGTCCTGACAACAAGAGAAAACAGATCTACAAGTCATAGTTTGAAGACACAACAAGAGAAAACAGATCTACAAGTCATTCATCTTCGACACATTGGACGGACTTCAAAATAAAAGTCTTCCTGAACCCAGGGTTGTTACCGGGGTTACACTGTGTGATGTAACCCTGTCGCCACGGTTACCGTCCTCCCCAACACTGTGACAAGCCACCAATACCTCCTCGTGCTCCCCAACACCGTGACAAGCCACCACTACCTCCTCGAGATCCCCAACACCGTGACGAGCCGCCACTACCTCCTCTACAAGCTGATCAGACAGTCCTCCTCGTCCTCCCCAACACCGGCCTGGTTGTCACGGTCACAGCTTTCCACAGGCGTGGTGATGTCGTCCGTTTGGTCGGGCACACCGTTGCTAGGCTGGTTGCTAGGCTGGTCAATAAGCTGGTGGTCGCTAGGCGGGTGGTCGCTAGGGTAGTTGCTAGGCTGGTTGCTAGGGTGGTCGCTAGGGTGGTCGCTAGGCGGGTTGCTAGGCTGGTCAATAAGCTGGTGGTCGCTAGGCAGGTGGTTGCTAGGGTAGTCGCTAGGCTGGTTGCTAGGGTGGTCGCTAGGCGGGTGGTTACTCGGGTAGTCGCTAGGCTGGTTGCTAGGCTGGTCAATAAGCTGGTGGTCGCTAGGCTGGTCAATAGGCGGGTCGCTAGGCGGGTTGCTAGGCTGGTTGCTAGGGTAGTCGTTAGGCTGGTTGCTAGGGTAGTCGCTAGGCTGGTTGCTAGGCTGGTCGCTAGGCGGGTTCGCAGGTGGATGCTGGGCGGGGGGGTGGTACAGGAAGCAGTAGCCCCGCCCCTGAGGCAGTCGGCTCTTCACACTCAGCAGCAGATCTGTAGACTCCAGGGTCCTAAACTCCTCCCCGTTCCGGGTCCTAAACTCCTCCCCCTCCAGGGTCCTAAACTCCTCCCCCTCCAGGGTCCTAAACTCCTCCCCCTCCACCAGGACACTGAGGACGTAGGACTCTGGAATGAGAGAGACATAAAAACATATTAAAACTAGAAGTGCTCACAACTGGCTGCCAATGGTGACGTAATAGAGCGTCGCAGTCCCGCCTCCTACCCTGGACCAGGAAATGAAACCCAATGCATTTTCCTCATAGACATTTTTTAAAGTATTTATTTAAAGACGGTTACGCCGCGGACAAAGCCAACTCGAGTCGTGACAACTCATGACAACACAAACAATATTTTGGACCAAACAAATAATTACAAAGAAGAAAAACAACAAAAAAAGTGTTGTAACCTGCCGTTTTTTTCTTCTTTCTAATTATTTGTTTGGTCCAAAATATTGTTTGTGTTGTCATGAGTTGTCACGACTCGAGTTGGCTTTGTCCGCGGCGTAACCGTCTTTAAATAAATACTTTAAAAAATGTCTATGAGGAAAATGCATTGGGTTTCATTTCCTGGTCCAGGGTAGGAGGCGGGACTGCGACGCTCTATTACGATATGTTTCAATATTGGTTGGGTAACAGGTAACGTATGTATGTATACATGTATGGACAAGTTACCCGTAACAGGTAACGTATGTATGTATACATGTATGGATAAGTTACCCGTAACAGGTAACGTATGTATGTATACATGTATGGATAAGTTACCCGTAACAGGTAACGTATGTATGTATACATGTATGTAAGTTGTACTAAGTACTATACTGTGGTCGGCTGGATTTTTCTCAGAGGAATACTAGATGTTGATGGTGACGTAATAAAGATATGTATCAATGCCAGGTTATAACTGGCTGTCGATGGTGACGTAATAAAGATATGTATCAATGCCAGGTTATAACTGGCTGTCGATGGTGACGTAATAAAGATATGTATCAATGCCAGGTTATAACTGGCTGTCGATGGTGACGTAATAAAGATATGTATCAATGCCAGGTTATAACTGGCTGTCGATGGTGACGTAATAAAGATATGTATCAATGCCGGGTTATAACTGGCTGTCGATGGTGACGTAATAAAGATATGTATCAATGCCGGGTTATAACTGGCTGTCGATGGTGACGTAATAAAGATATGTATCAATGCCAGGTTATAACTGGCTGTCGATGGTGACGTAATAAAGATATGTATCAATGCCGGGTTATAACTGGCTGTCGATGGTGACGTAATAAAGATATGTATCAATGCCGGGTTATAACTGGCTGTCGATGGTGACGTAATAAAGATATGTATCAATGCCAGGTTATAACTGGCTGTCGATGGTGACGTAATAAAGATATGTATCAATGCCAGGTTATAACTGGCTGTCGATGGTGACGTAATAAAGATATGTATCAATGCCAGGTTATAACTGGCTGTCGATGGTGACGTAATAAAGATATGTATCAATGCCGGGTTATAACTGGCTGTCGATGGTGACGTAATAAAGATATGTATCAATGCCAGGTTATAACTGGCTGTCGATGGTGACGTAATAAAGATATGTATCAATGCCGGGTTATAACTGGCTGTCGATGGTGACGTAATAAAGATATGTATCAATGCCAGGTTATAACTGGCTGTCGATGGTGACGTAATAAAGATATGTATCAATGCCGGGTTATAACTGGCTGTCGATGGTGACGTAATAAAGATATGTATCAATGCCAGGTTATAACTGGCTGTCGATGGTGACGTAATAAAGATATGTATCAATGCCGGGTTATAACTGGCTGTCGATGGTGACGTAATAAAGATATGTATCAATGCCAGGTTATAACTGGCTGTCGATGGTGACGTAATAAAGATATGTATCAATGCCAGGTTATAACTGGCTGTCGATGGTGACGTAATAAAGATATGTATCAATGCCAGGTTATAACTGGCTGTCGATGGTGACGTAATAAAGATATGTATCAATGCCAGGTTATAACTGGCTGTCGATGGTGACGTAATAAAGATATGTATCAATGCCGGGTTATAACTGGCTGTCGATGGTGACGTAATAAAGATATGTATCAATGCCGGGTTATAACTGGCTGTCGATGGTGACGTAATAAAGATATGTATCAATGCCGGGTTATAACTGGCTGTCGATGGTGACGTAATAAAGATATGTATCAATGCCGGGTTATAACTGGCTGTCGATGGTGACGTAATAAAGATATGTATCAATGCCGGGTTATAACTGGCTGTCGATGGTGACGTAATAAAGATATGTATCAATGCCGGGTTATAACTGGCTGTCGATGGTGACGTAATAAAGATATGTATCAATGCCGGGTTATAACTGGCTGTCGATGGTGACGTAATAAAGATATGTATCAATGCCGGGTTATAACTGGCTGTCGATGGTGACGTAATAAAGATATGTATCAATGCTGGGTTATAACTGGCTGTCGATGGTGACGTAATAAAGGTAGGTTTCAGATTACATACATGTATACATAGAGGCATTACCTTTAATCCACCCGACACTGAAACATATTATTATTACGTCACCATCGACATCTAGTATAGTGTCTATACCTCCGAGCATACGCATAAAAAAGCCAGCGCGACCACAATTGACCATCTGCAGACCGCGGCCATGTTTCCATCAGAGTTTGGAAGCGCTCGTTTTCAGTAAAGCAATTATTGTCCTGCTGCCTCTTCAGGTGGTACGCAGTAACGCAGGGCCGTTGAGTGATGTCTAACGAGCGCTTCCAAACTCCAGCACTTAGAGAAAGTAGCTCATAACAACCTGTCTACGGTGGCTCTTTATGAAACAAACACTTTGAGGATAGAAAGAGGATAATTCAAGCTTTCCGTAACAGCTGCAATGTTGGTGAGTTTGACGTTGTTTAATACAATCAGATAGGACTGTTCTGATTGGATGAATGGGCTGTCATTGTAAGTTGCACCTAGGCAGCACCTTGACATTACCTTATATGGTAAGATGGCCGCAGTCTGCATATGGAGAATACTACATATACTACTATATATAATACTGCATATGGAGAATACTACATATACTACTATATATAATACTGCATATGGAGAATACTACATATACTACTATATATAATACTGCATATGCTACTATATATAATACTGCATATAGAATACTACATATACTACTATATATAATACTGCATATAGAATACTACATATACATATACATATGGAGAATACTTGTGCTCTGCTTGAAAATAGATAAGTGGAGAAGAGATCCAGTAGAACTAAATGTCAGGGAGGGACTAGTGGAGAAGAGATCCAGTAGAACTAAATGTCAGGGAGGGACTAGTGGAGAAGAGATCCATTAGAACTAAATGTCAGGGAGGGACTAGTGGAGAAGAGATCCAGTAGAACTAAATGTCAGGGAGGGACTAGTGGAGAAGAGATCCAGTAAAACTAAATGTCATGGAGGGACTAGTGGAGAAGAGATCCAGTAAAACTAAATGTCATGGAGGGACTAGTGGAGAAGAGATCCAGTAGAACTAAATGTCAGGGAGGGACTAGTGGAGAAGAGATCCAGTAGAACTAAATGTCAGGGAGGGACTAGTGGAGAAGAGATCCAGTAGAACTAAATGTCAGGGAGGGACTAGTGGAGAAGAGATCCAGTAGAACTAAATGTCAGGGAGGGACTAGTGGAGAAGAGATCCATTAGAACTAAATGTCAGGGAGGGACTAGTGGAGAAGAGATCCAGTAGAACTAAATGTCAGGGAGGGACTAGTGGAGAAGAGATCCAGTAGAACTAAATGTCAGGGAGGGACTAGTGGAGAAGAGATCCAGTAGAACTAAATGTCAGGGAGGGACTAGTGGAGAAGAGATCCAGTAGAACTAAATGTCAGGGAGGGACTAGTGGAGAAGAGATCCAGTAGAACTAAATGTCAGGGAGGGACTAGTGGAGAAGAGATCCAGTAGAACTAAATGTCAGGGAGGGACTAGTGGAGAAGAGATCCATTAGAACTAAATGTCAGGGAGGGACTAGTGGAGAAGAGATCCAGTAGAACTAAATGTCAGGGAGGGACTAGTGGAGAAGAGATCCAGTAGAAATAAATGTCAGGGAGGGACTAGTGGAGAAGAGATCCAGTAGAACTAAATGTCAGGGAGGGACTAGTGGAGAAGAGATCCAGTAGAACTAAATGTCAGGGAGGGACTAGTGGAGAAGAGATCCATTAGAACTAAATGTCAGGGAGGGACTAGTGGAGAAGAGATCCAGTAGAACTAAATGTCAGGGAGGGACTAGTGGAGAAGAGATCCAGTAGAACTAAATGTCAGGGAGGGACTAGTGGAGAAGAGATCCAGTAGAACTAAATGTCAGGGAGGGACTAGTGGAGAAGAGATCCATTAGAACTAAATGTCAGGGAGGGACTAGTGGAGAAGAGATCCAGTAGAACTAAATGTCAGGGAGGGACTAGTGGAGAAGAGATCCATTAGAACTAAATGTCGAGGAGGGACTAGTGGAGAAGAGATCCAGTAGAACTAAATGTCAGGGAGGGACTAGTGGAGAAGAGATCCATTAGAACTAAATGTCAGGGAGGGACTAGTGGAGAAGAGATCCATTAGAACTAAATGTCAGGGAGGGACTAGTGGAGAAGAGATCCAGTAGAACTAAATGTCAGGGAGGGACTAGTGGAGAAGAGATCCATTAGAACTAAATGTCAAGGAGGGACTAGTGGAGAAGAGATCCAGTAGAACTAAATGTCAGGGAGGGACTAGTGGTGAAGAGATCCAGTAGAACTAAATGTCAGGGAGGGACTAGTGGAGAAGAGATCCAGTAGAACTAAATGTCAGGGAGGGACTAGTGGAGAAGAGATCCAGTAGAACTAAATGTCAGGGAGGGACTAGTGGAGAAGAGATCCAGTAGAACTAAATGTCAGGGAGGGACTAGTGGAGAAGAGATCCATTAGAACTAAATGTCAGGGAGGGACTAGTGGAGAAGAGATCCAGTAGAACTAAATGTCAGGGAGGGACTAGTGGAGAAGAGATCCAGTAGAACTAAATGTCAGGGAGGGACTAGTGGAGAAGAGATCCATTAGAACTAAATGTCAGGGAGGGACTAGTGGAGAAGAGATCCAGTAGAACTAAATGTCAGGGAGGGACTAGTGGAGAAGAGATCCATTAGAACTAAATGTCGAGGAGGGACTAGTGGAGAAGAGATCCAGTAGAACTAAATGTCAGGGAGGGACTAGTGGAGAAGAGATCCATTAGAACTAAATGTCAGGGAGGGACTAGTGGAGAAGAGATCCATTAGAACTAAATGTCAGGGAGGGACTAGTGGAGAAGAGATCCAGTAGAACTAAATGTCAGGGAGGGACTAGTGGAGAAGAGATCCATTAGAACTAAATGTCAAGGAGGGACTAGTGGAGAAGAGATCCAGTAGAACTAAATGTCAGGGAGGGACTAGTGGTGAAGAGATCCAGTAGAACTAAATGTCAGGGAGGGACTAGTGGAGAAGAGATCCAGTAGAACTAAATGTCAGGGAGGGACTAGTGGTGAAGAGATCCAGTAGAACTAAATGTTAGGGAGGGACTAGTGGAGAAGAGATCCAGTAGAACTAAATGTCAGGGAGGGACTAGTGGAGAAGAGATCCAGTAGAACTAAATGTCAGGGAGGGACTAGTGGAGAAGAGATCCAGTAGAACTAAATGTCAGGGAGGGACTAGTGGAGAAGAGATCCAGTAGAACTAAATGTCAGGGAGGGACTAGTGGAGAAGAGATCCAGTAGAACTAAATGTCAGGGAGGGACTAGTGGAGAAGAGATCCAGTAGAACTAAATGTCAAGGAGGGACTAGTGGAGAAGAGATCCAGTAGAACTAAATGTCAGGGAGGGACTAGTGGTGAAGAGATCCAGTAGAACTAAATGTCAGGGAGGGACTAGTGGAGAAGAGATCCAGTAGAACTAAATGTCAGGGAGGGACTAGTGGAGAAGAGATCCAGTAGAACTAAATGTCAGGGAGGGACTAGTGGAGAAGAGATCCAGTAGAACTAAATGTCAGGGAGGGACTAGTGGTGAAGAGATCCAGTAGAACTAAATGTTAGGGAGGGACTAGTGGAGAAGAGATCCAGTAGAACTAAATATCAGGGAGGGACTAGTGGAGAAGAGATCCAGTAGAACTAAATGTCAGGGAGGGACTAGTGGAGAAGAGATCCAGTAGAACTAAATGTCAGGGAGGGACTAGTGGAGAAGAGATCCAGTAGAACTAAATGTCAGGGAGGGACTAGTGGAGAAGAGATCCAGTAGAACTAAATGTCAGGGAGGGACTAGTGGAGAAGAGATCCATTAGAACTAAATGTCAGGGAGGGACTAGTGGAGAAGAGATCCAGTAGAACTAAATGTCAGGGAGGGACTAGTGGAGAAGAGATCCAGTAGAACTAAATGTCAGGGAGGGACTAGTGGAGAAGAGATCCAGTAGAACTAAATGTCAGGGAGGGACTAGTGGAGAAGAGATCCAGTAGAACTAAATGTCAGGGAGGGACTAGTGGAGAAGAGATCCATTAGAACTAAATGTCAGGGAGGGACTAGTGGAGAAGAGATCCAGTAGAACTAAATGTCAGGGAGGGACTAGTGGAGAAGAGATCCATTAGAACTAAATGTAGAGGAGGGACTAGTGGAGAAGAGATCCAGTAGAACTAAATGTCAGGGAGGGACTAGTGGAGAAGAGATCCATTAGAACTAAATGTCAGGGAGGGACTAGTGGAGAAGAGATCCATTAGAACTAAATGTCAGGGAGGGACTAGTGGAGAAGAGATCCAGTAGAACTAAATGTCAGGGAGGGACTAGTGGAGAAGAGATCCATTAGAACTAAATGTCAAGGAGGGACTAGTGGAGAAGAGATCCAGTAGAACTAAATGTCAGGGAGGGACTAGTGGTGAAGAGATCCAGTAGAACTAAATGTCAGGGAGGGACTAGTGGAGAAGAGATCCAGTAGAACTAAATGTCAGGGAGGGACTAGTGGAGAAGAGATCCAGTAGAACTAAATGTCAGGGAGGGACTAGTGGAGAAGAGATCCAGTAGAACTAAATGTCAGGGAGGGACTAGTGGAGAAGAGATCCATTAGAACTAAATGTCAGGGAGGGACTAGTGGAGAAGAGATCCAGTAGAACTAAATGTCAGGGAGGGACTAGTGGAGAAGAGATCCAGTAGAACTAAATGTCAGGGAGGGACTAGTGGAGAAGAGATCCATTAGAACTAAATGTCAGGGAGGGACTAGTGGAGAAGAGATCCAGTAGAACTAAATGTCAGGGAGGGACTAGTGGAGAAGAGATCCATTAGAACTAAATGTCGAGGAGGGACTAGTGGAGAAGAGATCCAGTAGAACTAAATGTCAGGGAGGGACTAGTGGAGAAGAGATCCATTAGAACTAAATGTCAGGGAGGGACTAGTGGAGAAGAGATCCATTAGAACTAAATGTCAGGGAGGGACTAGTGGAGAAGAGATCCAGTAGAACTAAATGTCAGGGAGGGACTAGTGGAGAAGAGATCCATTAGAACTAAATGTCAAGGAGGGACTAGTGGAGAAGAGATCCAGTAGAACTAAATGTCAGGGAGGGACTAGTGGTGAAGAGATCCAGTAGAACTAAATGTCAGGGAGGGACTAGTGGAGAAGAGATCCAGTAGAACTAAATGTCAGGGAGGGACTAGTGGTGAAGAGATCCAGTAGAACTAAATGTTAGGGAGGGACTAGTGGAGAAGAGATCCAGTAGAACTAAATGTCAGGGAGGGACTAGTGGAGAAGAGATCCAGTAGAACTAAATGTCAGGGAGGGACTAGTGGAGAAGAGATCCAGTAGAACTAAATGTCAGGGAGGGACTAGTGGAGAAGAGATCCAGTAGAACTAAATGTCAGGGAGGGACTAGTGGAGAAGAGATCCAGTAGAACTAAATGTCAGGGAGGGACTAGTGGAGAAGAGATCCAGTAGAACTAAATGTCAAGGAGGGACTAGTGGAGAAGAGATCCAGTAGAACTAAATGTCAGGGAGGGACTAGTGGTGAAGAGATCCAGTAGAACTAAATGTCAGGGAGGGACTAGTGGAGAAGAGATCCAGTAGAACTAAATGTCAGGGAGGGACTAGTGGAGAAGAGATCCAGTAGAACTAAATGTCAGGGAGGGACTAGTGGAGAAGAGATCCAGTAGAACTAAATGTCAGGGAGGGACTAGTGGTGAAGAGATCCAGTAGAACTAAATGTTAGGGAGGGACTAGTGGAGAAGAGATCCAGTAGAACTAAATATCAGGGAGGGACTAGTGGAGAAGAGATCCAGTAGAACTAAATGTCAGGGAGGGACTAGTGGAGAAGAGATCCAGTAGAACTAAATGTCAGGGAGGGACTAGTGGAGAAGAGATCCAGTAGAACTAAATGTCAGGGAGGGACTAGTGGAGAAGAGATCCAGTAGAACTAAATGTCAGGGAGGGACTAGTGGAGAAGAGATCCATTAGAACTAAATGTCAGGGAGGGACTAGTGGAGAAGAGATCCAGTAGAACTAAATGTCAGGGAGGGACTAGTGGAGAAGAGATCCAGTAGAACTAAATGTCAGGGAGGGACTAGTGGAGAAGAGATCCATTAGAACTAAATGTCAGGGAGGGACTAGTGGAGAAGAGATCCAGTAGAACTAAATGTCAGGGAGGGACTAGTGGAGAAGAGATCCATTAGAACTAAATGTCGAGGAGGGACTAGTGGAGAAGAGATCCAGTAGAACTAAATGTCAGGGAGGGACTAGTGGAGAAGAGATCCATTAGAACTAAATGTCAGGGAGGGACTAGTGGAGAAGAGATCCATTAGAACTAAATGTCAGGGAGGGACTAGTGGAGAAGAGATCCAGTAGAACTAAATGTCAGGGAGGGACTAGTGGAGAAGAGATCCATTAGAACTAAATGTCAAGGAGGGACTAGTGGAGAAGAGATCCAGTAGAACTAAATGTCAGGGAGGGACTAGTGGTGAAGAGATCCAGTAGAACTAAATGTCAGGGAGCGACTAGTGGAGAAGAGATCCAGTAGAACTAAATGTCAGGGAGGGACTAGTGGTGAAGAGATCCAGTAGAACTAAATGTTAGGGAGGGACTAGTGGAGAAGAGATCCAGTAGAACTAAATGTCAGGGAGGGACTAGTGGAGAAGAGATCCAGTAGAACTAAATGTCAGGGAGGGACTAGTGGAGAAGAGATCCAGTAGAACTAAATGTCAGGGAGGGACTAGTGGAGAAGAGATCCAGTAGAACTAAATGTCAGGGAGGGACTAGTGGAGAAGAGATCCAGTAGAACTAAATGTCAGGGAGGGACTAGTGGAGAAGAGATCCAGTAGAACTAAATGTCAAGGAGGGACTAGTGGAGAAGAGATCCAGTAGAACTAAATGTCAGGGAGGGACTAGTGGTGAAGAGATCCAGTAGAACTAAATGTCAGGGAGGGACTAGTGGAGAAGAGATCCAGTAGAACTAAATGTCAGGGAGGGACTTGTGGAGAAGAGATCCAGTAGAACTAAATGTCAGGGAGGGACTAGTGGAGAAGAGATCCAGTAGAACTAAATGTCAGGGAGGGACTAGTGGTGAAGAGATCCAGTAGAACTAAATGTTAGGGAGGGACTAGTGGAGAAGAGATCCAGTAGAACTAAATATCAGGGAGGGACTAGTGGAGAAGAGATCCAGTAGAACTAAATGTCAGGGAGGGACTAGTGGAGAAGAGATCCAGTAGAACTAAATGTCAGGGAGGGACTAGTGGAGAAGAGATCCAGTAGAACTAAATGTCAGGGAGGGACTAGTGGAGAAGAGATCCAGTAGAACTAAATGTCAGGGAGGGACTAGTGGAGAAGAGATCCATTAGAACTAAATGTCAGGGAGGGACTAGTGGAGAAGAGATCCAGTAGAACTAAATGTCAGGGAGGGACTAGTGGAGAAGAGATCCAGTAGAACTAAATGTCAGGGAGGGACTAGTGGAGAAGAGATCCAGTAGAACTAAATGTCAGGGAGGGACTAGTGGAGAAGAGATCCATTAGAACTAAATGTCAGGGAGGGACTAGTGGAGAAGAGATCCAGTAGAACTAAATGTCAGGGAGGGACTAGTGGAGAAGAGATCCATTAGAACTAAATGTCGAGGAGGGACTAGTGGAGAAGAGATCCAGTAGAACTAAATGTCAGGGAGGGATTAGTGGAGAAGAGATCCATTAGAACTAAATGTCAGGGAGGGACTAGTGGAGAAGAGATCCATTAGAACTAAATGTCAGGGAGGGAGTAGTGGAGAAGAGATCCAGTAGAACTAAATGTCAGGGAGGGACTAGTGGAGAAGAGATCCATTAGAACTAAATGTCAAGGAGGGACTAGTGGAGAAGAGATCCAGTAGAACTAAATGTCAGGGAGGGACTAGTGGTGAAGAGATCCAGTAGAACTAAATGTCAGGGAGGGACTAGTGGAGAAGAGATCCAGTAGAACTAAATGTCAGGGAGGGACTAGTGGAGAAGAGATCCAGTAGAACTAAATGTCAGGGAGGGACTAGTGGAGAAGAGATCCAGTAGAACTAAATGTCAGGGAGGGACTAGTGGAGAAGAGATCCATTAGAACTAAATGTCAGGGAGGGACTAGTGGAGAAGAGATCCAGTAGAACTAAATGTCAGGGGACTAGTGGAGAAGAGATCCAGTAGAACTAAATGTCAGGGAGGGACTAGTGGAGAAGAGATCCATTAGAACTAAATGTCAGGGAGGGACTAGTGGAGAAGAGATCCAGTAGAACTAAATGTCAGGGAGGGACTAGTGGAGAAGAGATCCATTAGAACTAAATGTCAAGGAGGGACTAGTGGAGAAGAGATCCAGTAGAACTAAATGTCAGGGAGGGACTAGTGGTGAAGAGATCCAGTAGAACTAAATGTCAGGGAGGGACTAGTGGAGAAGAGATCCAGTATAACTAAATGTCAGGGAGGGACTAGTGGTGAAGAGATCCAGTAGAACTAAATGTCAGGGAGGGACTAGTGGAGAAGAGATCCAGTAGAACTAAATGTCAGGGAGGGACTAGTGGAGAAGAGATCCAGTAGAACTAAATGTCAGGGAGGGACTAGTGGAGAAGAGATCCAGTAGAACTAAATGTCAGGGAGGGACTAGTGGAGAAGAGATCCAGTAGAACTAAATGTCAGGGAGGGACTAGTGGAGAAGAGATCCAGTAGAACTAAATGTCAGGGAGGGACTAGTGGAGAAGAGATCCAGTAGAACTAAATGTCAAGGAGGGACTAGTGGAGAAGAGATCCAGTAGAACTAAATGTCAGGGAGGGACTAGTGGAGAAGAGATCCAGTAGAACTAAATGTTAGGGAGGGACTAGTGGAGAAGAGATCCAGTAGAACTAAATGTCAGGGAGGGACTAGTGGAGAAGAGATCCAGTAGAACTAAATGTCAGGGAGGGACTAGTGGAGAAGAGATCCAGTAGAACTAAATGTCAGGGAGGGACTAGTGGAGAAGAGATCCAGTAGAACTAAATGTCAGGGAGGGACTAGTGGAGAAGAGATCCAGTAGAACTAAATGTCAGGGAGGGACTAGTGGAGAAGAGATCCATTAGAACTAAATGTCAGGGAGGGACTAGTGGAGAAGAGATCCAGTAGAACAAATGTCAGGGAGGGACTAGTGGAGAAGAGATCCAGTAGAACTAAATGTCAGGGAGGGACTAGTGGAGAAGAGATCCAGTAGAACTAAATGTCAGGGAGGGACTAGTGGAGAAGAGATCCAGTAGAACTAAATGTCAGGGAGGGACTAGTGGAGAAGAGATCCAGTAGAACTAAATGTCAGGGAGGGACTAGTGGAGAAGAGATCCATTAGAACTAAATGTCAGGGAGGGACTAGTGGAGAAGAGATCCAGTAGAACTAAATGTCAGGGAGGGACTAGTGGAGAAGAGATCCAGTAGAACTAAATGTCAGTCAGGGACTAGTGGAGAAGAGATCCATTAGAACTAAATGTCGAGGAGGGACTAGTGGAGAAGAGATCCAGTAGAACTAAATGTCAGGGAGGGACTAGTGGAGAAGAGATCCATTAGAACTAAATGTCAGGGAGGGACTAGTGGAGAAGAGATCCATTAGAACTAAATGTCAGGGAGGGACTAGTGGAGAAGAGATCCAGTAGAACTAAATGTCAGGGAGGGACTAGTGGAGAAGAGATCCATTAGAACTAAATGTCAAGGAGGGACTAGTGGAGAAGAGATCCAGTAGAACTAAATGTCAGGGAGGGACTAGTGGTGAAGAGATCCAGTAGAACTAAATGTCAGGGAGGGACTAGTGGAGAAGAGATCCAGTAGAACTAAATGTCAGGGAGGGACTAGTGGAGAAGAGATCCAGTAGAACTAAATGTCAGGGAGGGACTAGTGGAGAAGAGATCCAGTAGAACTAAATGTCAGGGAGGGACTAGTGGAGAAGAGATCCATTAGAACTAAATGTCAGGGAGGGACTAGTGGAGAAGAGATCCAGTAGAACTAAATGTCAGGGAGGGACTAGTGGAGAAGAGATCCAGTAGAACTAAATGTCAGGGAGGGACTAGTGGAGAAGAGATCCAGTAGAACTAAATGTCAGGGAGGGACTAGTGGAGAAGAGATCCAGTAGAACTAAATGTCAGGGAGGGACTAGTGGAGAAGAGATCCATTAGAACTAAATGTCAGGGAGGGACTAGTGGAGAAGAGATCCAGTAGAACTAAATGTCAGGGAGGGACTAGTGGAGAAGAGATCCAGTAGAACTAAATGTCAGGGAGGGACTAGTGGAGAAGAGATCCAGTAGAACTAAATGTCAGGGAGGGACTAGTGGAGAAGAGATCCAGTAGAACTAAATGTCAGGGAGGGACTAGTGGAGAAGAGATCCAGTAGAACTAAATGTCAGGGAGGGACTAGTGGAGAAGAGATCCAGTAGAACTAAATGTCAGGGAGGGACTAGTGGAGAAGAGA
Source organism: Electrona antarctica (assembly GCF_951216825.1). NCBI lineage: Eukaryota > Metazoa > Chordata > Actinopteri > Myctophiformes > Myctophidae > Electrona > Electrona antarctica. The sequence continues at coordinate 328,637 of NW_027638477.1, read as the reverse complement.
TCCAGTAGAACTTAATTTCAGGGAGGGACTAGTGGAGAAGAGATCCAGTAGAACTAAATGTCAGGGAGGGACTAGTGGAGAAGAGATCCATTAGAACTAAATGTCAAGGAGGGACTAGTGGAGAAGAGATCCAGTAGAACTAAATGTCAGGGAGGGACTAGTGGTGAAGAGATCCAGTAGAACTAAATGTCAGGGAGGGACTAGTGGAGAAGAGATCCAGTAGAACTAAATGTCAGGGAGGGACTAGTGGTGAAGAGATCCAGTAGAACTAAATGTCAGGGAGGGACTAGTGGTGAAGAGATCCAGTAGAACTAAATGTCAGGGAGGGACTAGTGGAGAAGAGATCCAGTAGAACTAAATGTCAGGGAGGGACTAGTGGAGAAGAGATCCAGTAGAACTAAATGTCAGGGAGGGACTAGTGGAGAAGAGATCCAGTAGAACTAAATGTCAGGGAGGGACTAGTGGAGCAGAGATCCAGTAGAACTAAATGTCAGGGAGGGACTAGTGGAGAAGAGATCCAGTAGAACTAAATGTCAAGGAGGGACTAGTGGAGAAGAGATCCAGTAGAACTAAATGTCAGGGAGGGACTAGTGGTGAAGAGATCCAGTAGAACTAAATGTCAGGGAGGGACTAGTGGAGAAGAGATCCAGTAGAACTAAATGTCAGGGAGGGACTAGTGGAGAAGAGATCCAGTAGAACTAAATGTCAGGGAGGGACTAGTGGAGAAGAGATCCAGTAGAACTAAATGTCAGGGAGGGACTAGTGGAGAAGAGATCCAGTAGAACTAAATGTCAGGGAGGGACTAGTGGAGAAGAGATCCAGTAGAACTAAATGTCAGGGAGGGACTAGTGGAGAAGAGATCCATTAGAACTAAATGTCAGGGAGGGACTAGTGGAGAAGAGATCCATTAGAACTAAATGTCAGGGAGGGACTAGTGGAGAAGAGATCCAGTAGAACTAAATGTCAGGGAGGGACTAGTGGAGAAGAGATCCAGTAGAACTAAATGTCAGGGAGGGACTAGTGGAGAAGAGATCCAGTAGAACTAAATGTCAGGGAGGGACTAGTGGAGAAGAGATCCAGTAGAACTAAATGTCAGGGAGGGACTAGTGGAGAAGAGATCCAGTAGAACTAAATGTCAGGGAGGGACTAGTGGAGAAGAGATCCAGTAGAACTAAATGTCAGGGAGGGACTAGTGGAGAAGAGATCCAGTAGAACTAAATGTCAGGGAGGGACTAGTGGAGAAGAGATCCAGTAGAACTAAATGTCAGGGAGGGACTAGTGGAGAAGAGATCCAGTAGAACTAAATGTCAGGGAGGGACTAGTGGAGAAGAGATCCAGTAGAACTAAATGTCAGGGAGGGACTAGTGGAGAAGAGATCCAGTAGAACTTAATTTCAGGGAGGGACTAGTGGAGAAGAGATCCAGTAGAACTAAATGTCAGGGAGGGACTAGTGGAGAAGAGATCCAGTAGAACTAAATGTCAGGGAGGGACTAGTGGAGAAGAGATCCAGTAGAACTAAATGTCAGGGAGGGACTAGTGGAGAAGAGATCCAGTAGAACTAAATGTCAGGGAGGGACTAGTGGAGAAGAGATCCAGTAGAACTAAATGTCAGGGAGGGACTAGTGGAGAAGAGATCCATTAGAACTAAATGTGAGGGAGGGACTAGTGGAGAAGAGATCCAGTAGAACTAAATGTCAGGGAGGGACTAGTGGAGAAGAGATCCAGTAGAACTAAATGTCAGGGAGGGACTAGTGGAGAAGAGATCCAGTAGAACTAAATGTCAGGGAGGGACTAGTGGAGAAGAGATCCAGTAGAACTAAATGTCAGGGAGGGACTAGTGGAGAAGAGATCCAGTAGAACTAAATGTCAGGGAGGGACTAGTGGAGAAGAGATCCATTAGAACTAAATGTCAGGGAGGGACTAGTGGAGAAGAGATCCAGTAGAACTACATGTCAGGGAGGGACTAGTGGAGAAGAGATCCAGTAGAACTAAATGTCAGGGAGGGACTAGTGGAGAAGAGATCCAGTAGAACTAAATGTCAGGGAGGGACTAGTGGAGAAGAGATCCAGTAGAACTAAATGTCAGGGAGGGACTAGTGGAGAAGAGATCCAGTAGAACTAAAGGTCAGGGAGGGACTAGTGGAGAAGAGATCCAGTAGAACTAAATGTCAGGGAGGGACTAGTGGAGAAGAGATCCAGTAGAACTAAATGTCAGGGAGGGACTAGTGGAGAAGAGATCCAGTAGAACTAAATGTCAGGGAGGGACTAGTGGAGAAGAGATCCAGTAGAACTAAATGTCAGGGAGGGACTAGTGGAGAAGAGATCCAGTAGAACTAAATGTCAGGGAGGGACTAGTGGAGAAGAGATCCAGTAGAACTAAGACTAGTTTCGGCCACGTCCCCAAAAATTGTATTCGCCTAAAATCTAACGAAATTCAGTCAATTAAAAGTAGAGTGAAAGTAATAGATGGTTGCCATGGCGATCACCTTGCTGGAAGCGAGCTGCACACTGCTGTGTTAACTGTCCAATGGTGGTGGTCGGCAACACTCCCATAGCTGTGGGGTTCTGGTCCGGTTCTGGAGAGCACACTGTCAGGAAGTCCTGCACGCGCGCACGCGCACACACAGACATGCACACAGACATGCACACACAGACACACACACACACACTTGATTAAAATGTTGACAATCGAAGATACAGCAACATATCGTATCGTTTTGCGATGCAAATAATTGTTTGTATCGAAAATCAATACTAAGTACATATTCCGCAATTTTAAGAAGAAAAAAGAAAAAGATGGGTTTAATTACTTTTCCATTCCATATCGCTGCACTATTGGTCTATTGATAAATGTGTGTATTCTCTGTGTTCGTGTCAAGGTGTGGGTTTGTCCATAATGTGTGTATTCTCTGTGTTCATGTCAAGGTGAGGGTTTGTCCATAATGTGTGTATTCTCTGTGTTCGTGTCAAGGTGAGGGTTTGTCCATAATGTGTGTATTCTCTGTGTTCGTATCAAGGTGTGGGTTTGTCCATAATGTGTGTATTCTCTGTGTTCATGTCAAGGTGAGGGTTTGTCCATAATGTGTGTATTCTCTGTGTTCATGTCAAGGTGAGGGTTTGTCCATAATGTGTGTATTCTCTGTGTTCATGTCAAGGTGAGGGTTTGTCCATAATGTGTGTATTCTCTGTGTTCGTGTCAAGGTGAGGGTTTGTCCATAATGTGTGTATTCTCTGTGTTCGTGTCAAGGTGTGGGTTTGTCCATAATGTGTGTATTCGCTGTGTTCATGTCAAGGTGAGGGTTTGTCCATAATGTGTGTATTCTCTGTGTTCATGTCAAGGTGAGGGTTTGTCAATAATGTGTGTATTCTCTGTGTTCATGTCAAGGTGAGGGTTTGTCCATAATGTGTGTATTCTCTGTGTTCATGCCAAGGTGAGGGTTTGTCCATAATGTGTGTATTCTCTGTGTTCATGTCAAGGTGTGGGTTTGTCCATAATGTGTGTATTCTCTGTGTTCATGTCAAGGTGAGGGTGTGTCCATAATGTGTGTATTCTCTGTGTTCATGTCAAGGTGAGGGTTTGTCCATAATGTGTGTATTCTCTGTGTTCATGTCAAGGTGAGGGTTTGTCCATAATGTGTGTATTCTCTGTGTTCATGTCAAGGTGAGGGTTTGTCCATAATGTGTGTATTCTCTGTGTTCATGTCAAGGTGAGGGTTTGTCCATAATGTGTGTATTCTCTGTGTTCATGTCAAGGTGAGGGTTTGTCCATAATGTGTGTATTCTCTGTGTTCGTGTCAAGGTGAGGGTTTGTCCATAATGTGTGTATTCTCTGTGTTCGTGTCAAGGTGTGGGTTTGTCCATAATGTGTGTATTCGCTGTGTTCATGTCAAGGTGAGGGTTTGTCCATAATGTGTGTATTCTCTGTGTTCATGTCAAGGTGAGGGTTTGTCAATAATGTGTGTATTCTCTGTGTTCATGTCAAGGTGAGGGTTTGTCCATAATGTGTGTATTCTCTGTGTTCATGCCAAGGTGAGGGTTTGTCCATAATGTGTGTATTCTCTGTGTTCATGTCAAGGTGTGGGTTTGTCCATAATGTGTGTATTCTCTGTGTTCATGTCAAGGTGAGGGTGTGTCCATAATGTGTGTATTCTCTGTGTTCATGTCAAGGTGAGGGTTTGTCCATAATGTGTGTATTCTCTGTGTTCATGTCAAGGTGAGGGTTTGTCCATAATGTGTGTATTCTCTGTGTTCATGTCAAGGTGAGGGTTTGTCCATAATGTGTGTATTCTCTGTGTTCATGTCAAGGTGAGGGTTTGTCCATAATGTGTGTATTCTCTGTGTTCATGTCAAGGTGAGGGTTTGTCCATAATGTGTGTATTCTCTGTGTTCATGTCAAGGTGAGGGTTTGTCCATAATGTGTGTATTCTCTGTGTTCATGTCAAGGTGAGGGTTTGTCCATAATGTGTGTATTCTCTGTGTTCATGTCAAGGTGAGGGTTTGTCCATAATGTGTGTATTATCTGTGTTCATGTCAAGGTGAGGGTTTGTCCATAATGTGTGTATTCTCTGTGTTCATGTCAAGGTGAGGGTTTGTCCATAATGTGTGTATTCTCTGTGTTCATGTCAAGGTGAGGGTTTGTCCATAATGTGTGTATTCTCTGTGTTCATGTCAAGGTGAGGGTTTGTCCATAATGTGTGTATTCTCTGTGTTCATGTCAAGGTGAGGGTTTGTCCATAATGTGTGTATTCTCTGTGTTCATGTCAAGGTGAGGGTTTGTCCATAATGTGTGTATTCTCTGTGTTCATGTCAAGGTGAGGGTTTGTCCATAATGTGTGTATTCTCTGTGTTCATGTCAAGGTGAGGGTTTGTCCATAATGTGTGTATTCTCTGTGTTCATGTCAAGGTGAGGGTTTGTCCATAATGTGTGTATTCTCTGTGTTCATGTCAAGGTGAGGGTTTGTCCATAATGTGTGTATTCTCTGTGTTCATGTCAAGGTGAGGGTTTGCCCATAATGTGTGTATTCTCTGTGTTCATGTCAAGGTGAGGGTTTGTCCATAATGTGTGTATTCTCTGTGTTCATGTCAAGGTGAGGGTTTGTCCATAATGTGTGTATTCTCTGTGTTCGTGTCAAGGTGAGGGTTTGTCCATAATGTGTGTATTCTCTGTGTTCGTATCAAGGTGTGGGTTTGTCCATAATGTGTGTATTCTCTGTGTTCATGTCAAGGTGAGGGTTTGTCCATAATGTGTGTATTCTCTGTGTTCATGTCAAGGTGAGGGTTTGTCCATAATGTGTGTATTCTCTGTGTTCATGTCAAGGTGAGGGTTTGTCCATAATGTGTGTATTCTCTGTGTTCGTGTCAAGGTGAGGGTTTGTCCATAATGTGTGTATTCTCTGTGTTCGTGTCAAGGTGTGGGTTTGTCCATAATGTGTGTATTCGCTGTGTTCATGTCAAGGTGAGGGTTTGTCCATAATGTGTGTATTCTCTGTGTTCATGTCAAGGTGAGGGTTTGTCAATAATGTGTGTATTCTCTGTGTTCATGTCAAGGTGAGGGTTTGTCCATAATGTGTGTATTCTCTGTGTTCATGCCAAGGTGAGGGTTTGTCCATAATGTGTGTATTCTCTGTGTTCATGTCAAGGTGTGGGTTTGTCCATAATGTGTGTATTCTCTGTGTTCATGTCAAGGTGAGGGTGTGTCCATAATGTGTGTATTCTCTGTGTTCATGTCAAGGTGAGGGTTTGTCCATAATGTGTGTATTCTCTGTGTTCATGTCAAGGTGAGGGTTTGTCCATAATGTGTGTATTCTCTGTGTTCATGTCAAGGTGAGGGTTTGTCCATAATGTGTGTATTCTCTGTGTTCATGTCAAGGTGAGGGTTTGTCCATAATGTGTGTATTCTCTGTGTTCATGTCAAGGTGAGGGTTTGTCCATAATGTGTGTATTCTCTGTGTTCATGTCAAGGTGAGGGTTTGTCCATAATGTGTGTATTCTCTGTGTTCATGTCAAGGTGAGGGTTTGTCCATAATGTGTGTATTCTCTGTGTTCATGTCAAGGTGAGGGTTTGTCCATAATGTGTGTATTATCTGTGTTCATGTCAAGGTGAGGGTTTGTCCATAATGTGTGTATTCTCTGTGTTCATGTCAAGGTGAGGGTTTGTCCATAATGTGTGTATTCTCTGTGTTCATGTCAAGGTGAGGGTTTGTCCATAATGTGTGTATTCTCTGTGTTCATGTCAAGGTGAGGGTTTGTCCATAATGTGTGTATTCTCTGTGTTCATGTCAAGGTGAGGGTTTGTCCATAATGTGTGTATTCTCTGTGTTCATGTCAAGGTGAGGGTTTGTCCATAATGTGTGTATTCTCTGTGTTCATGTCAAGGTGAGGGTTTGTCCATAATGTGTGTATTCTCTGTGTTCATGTCAAGGTGAGGGTTTGTCCATAATGTGTGTATTCTCTGTGTTCATGTCAAGGTGAGGGTTTGTCCATAATGTGTGTATTCTCTGTGTTCATGTCAAGGTGAGGGTTTGTCCATAATGTGTGTATTCTCTGTGTTCATGTCAAGGTGAGGGTTTGCCCATAATGTGTGTATTCTCTGTGTTCATGTCAAGGTGAGGGTTTGTCCATAATGTGTGTATTCTCTGTGTTCATGTCAAGGTGAGGGTTTGTCCATAATGTGTGTATTCTCTGTGTTCATGTCAAGGTGAGGGTTTGTCCATAATGTGTGTATTCTCTGTGTTCATGTCAAGGTGAGGGTTTGTCCATAATGTGTGTATTCTCTGTGTTCATGTCAAGGTGAGGGTTTGTCCATAATGTGTGTATTCTCTGTGTTCATGTCAAGGTGAGGGTTTGTCCATAATGTGTGTATTCTCTGTGTTCATGTCAAGGTGAGGGTTTGTCCATAATGTGTGTATTCTCTGTGTTCATGTCAAGGTGAGGGTTTGTCCATAATGTGTGTATTCTCTGTGTTCATGTCAAGGTGAGGGTTTGTCCATAATGTGTGTATTCTCTGTGTTCATGTCAAGGTTTGTCCATAATGTGTGTATTCTCTGTGTTCATGTCAAGGTGAGGGTTTGTCCATAATGTGTGTATTCTCTGTGTTCATGTCAAGGTGAGGGTTTGTCCATAATGTGTGTATTCTCTGTGTTCATGTCAAGGTGAGGGTTTGTCCATAATGTGTGTATTCTCTGTGTTCATGTCAAGGTGAGGGTTTGTCCATAATGTGTGTATTCTCTGTGTTCATGTCAAGGTGAGGGTTTGTCCATAATGTGTGTATTCTCTGTGTTCGTGTCAAGGTGAGGGTTTGTCCATAATGTGTGTATTCTCTGTGTTCATGTCAAGGTGAGGGTTTGTCCATAATGTGTGTATTCTCTGTGTTCATGTCAAGGTGAGGGTTTGTCCATAATGTGTGTATTCTCTGTGTTCGTGTCAAGGTGAGGGTTTGTCCATAATGTGTGTATTCTCTGTGTTCATGTCAAGGTGAGGGTTTGTCCATAATGTGTGTATTATCTGTGTTCATGTCAAGGTGAGGGTTTGTCCATAATGTGTGTATTCTCTGTGTTCATGTCAAGGTGAGGGTTTGTCCATAATGTGTGTATTCTCTGTGTTCATGTCAAGGTGAGGGTTTGTCCATAATGTGTGTATTCTCTGTGTTCATGTCAAGGTGAGGGTTTGTCCATAATGTGTGTATTCTCTGTGTTCATGTCAAGGTGAGGGTTTGTCCATAATGTGTGTATTCTCTGTGTTCATGTCAAGGTGAGGGTTTGTCCATAATGTGTGTATTCTCTGTGTTCATGTCAAGGTGAGGGTTTGTCCATAATGTGTGTATTCTCTGTGTTCATGTCAAGGTGAGGGTTTGTCCATAATGTGTGTATTCTCTGTGTTCATGTCAAGGTGAGGGTTTGTCCATAATGTGTGTATTCTCTGTGTTCATGTCAAGGTGAGGGTTTGTCCATAATGTGTGTATTCTCTGTGTTCATGTCAAGGTGAGGGTTTGTCCATAATGTGTGTATTCTCTGTGTTCATGTCAAGGTGAGGGTTTGTCCATAATGTGTGTATTCTCTGTGTTCATGTCAAGGTGAGGGTTTGTCCATAATGTGTGTATTCTCTGTGTTCATGTCAAGGTGAGGGTTTGTCCATAATGTGTGTATTCTCTGTGTTCATGTCAAGGTGAGGGTTTGTCCATAATGTGTGTATTCTCTGTGTTCATGTCAAGGTGAGGGTTTGTCCATAATGTGTGTATTCTCTGTGTTCATGTCAAGGTGAGGGTTTGTCCATAATGTGTGTATTCTCTGTGTTCATGTCAAGGTGAGGGTTTGTCCATAATGTGTGTATTCTCTGTGTTCATGTCAAGGTGAGGGTTTGTCCATAATGTGTGTATTCTCTGTGTTCATGTCAAGGTTTGTCCATAATGTGTGTATTCTCTGTGTTCATGTCAAGGTGAGGGTTTGTCCATAATGTGTGTATTCTCTGTGTTCATGTCAAGGTGAGGGTTTGTCCATAATGTGTGTATTCTCTGTGTTCATGTCAAGGTGAGGGTTTGTCCATAATGTGTGTATTCTCTGTGTTCATGTCAAGGTGAGGGTTTGTCCATAATGTGTGTATTCTCTGTGTTCATGTCAAGGTGAGGGTTTGTCCATAATGTGTGTATTCTCTGTGTTCGTGTCAAGGTGAGGGTTTGTCCATAATGTGTGTATTCTCTGTGTTCGTGTCAAGGTGAGGGTTTGTCCATAATGTGTGTATTATCTGTGTTCGTGTCAAGGTGAGGGTTTGTCCATAATGTGTGTTTTCTCTGTGTTCATGTCAAGGTGAGGGTTTGTCCATAATGTGTGTATTCTCTGTGTTCACAATGGCGTTTACGCTAATATCGTGAGCGGACGGCCATCTCCGTGAACTTTACGTTGACGTTGGTTGGTCGGAAACTCTGCTGATATCAGCGTCAGCTCCAGGGAGGTGTAAAGGGCATACGGCCTGATATCAGCGTCAGCTCCAGGGAGGTGTAAAGGGCATACGGCCTGATATCAGCGTCAGCTCCAGGGAGGTGTAAAGGGCATACGGCCTGCAGCGTATATTTATCTAGAAGGCTTTAGTCTTCATGCTGAATCAATAAATAGTTCCCAAACCTCAGATAAAATATGTAGGCATGTGTCCCCAACATTGGTCAGCACATACAAAAATGATAGCCTATATAAATGCCGAGTATCACCTGTATGCCTAAATGCATGCATTCTAGAGGCATATATATTGGTCAAGTTAACCTATGATCCCATACAGAAACTGCCCCCGCAAGCCCGACACCTTTTTATTTATTTATTAGGATATTTCTAGCATGCGCGATTGCGCTGCTCACTCTCGGCAGCCTTCTACTCGCAGTGCAACGCGTTGTGAGCTTGTAGATCTACTCGCAGTGCAACGCGTTGTGAGCTTGTAGATCTACTCGCAGTGCAACGCGTTGTGAGCTTGTAGATCTACTCTCCTATCTCCCTCCCTGCAAGCAACATCGAGGGTTACGCCGTCCTTCGGCTACAGTATATAAAAAAATCACACCTGTGTGAAATGAGTGGTGCAACTCCCCCCACTCTCTCTCTCTCTCTCTCCCTCATTAGCAGGCAACAGTGCAGCACTATCTCTCTCTCTCTGTTTCTGGCACAACAGCGCCCCTACTGGTACTCATGAGTCACACATGAGTCACACACAAACATAGTCACACACAAACATAGTCACACACAAACATAGTCACACACAAACATAGTCACACACAAACACACACACAAACATAGTCACACACAAACATAGTCACACACAAACACACACACAAACATAGTCACACACAAAGTCAAAGTCATACGATTTTTGTCACACACGTTACCGCAGTGAAATTTGTTCTCCGCATTTGACCCATCTCTTGGAGCGGTGAGCCGCAGCGTGCGCCACGCTCGGGAATCATTTGATTAGTAGATTTGACCACCAATCCAACCCTTTGATGCTGAGTGTCAAGCAGGGAGGCATTGGGTCCCATTTTTACAGTCTTTGGTATGACCCGGCCGGGGATCGAACCCCTGACCTCCCAGTTTCAGGGCGGACACTCTAACCACAAGGCCACTGAGCTGAGCAAACATAGTCACACACAGACATAGTCACACACAAACATAGGTTAACACGGACATTGCTGTTCCTTGGAGTGGTTGCACCACTCACAAAGTAGAAGACCACATTTAGCCTATACTGAATGGCATCAGCATGTTGACAGAGACTCGGCCAATTAAAGTTTCACGTAGGCCTACTGGCCTAATGCCTTTGCTGCAAGCACTATATCTGCCTCCATTTGTGTCGTGGTATTAATTTATAATAACGTATATTGATCACATGCGGACGCCACAGAGAATAGCCAACTCTTAGCATCAGGCTTGATGTTGGATCGGATGAAATACAGTCCAAAGGATGAAATACAGTCCAAAGGATGAAATACAGTCCAAAGGATGAAATACAGTCCAAAGGATGAAATACAGTCCAAAGGATGAAATACAGTCCAAAGGATGAAATACAGTCCAAAGGATGAAATACAGTCCAAAGGATGAAATACAGTCCAAAGGATGAAATACAGTCCAAAGGATGAAATACAGTCCAAAGGATGAAATACAGTCCAAAGGATGAAATACAGTCCAAAGGATGAAATACAGTCCAAAGGATGAAATACAGTCCAAAGGATGAAATACAGTCCAAAGGATGAAATACAGTCCAAAGGATGAAATACAGTCCAAAGGATGAAATACAGTCCAAAGGATGAAATACAGTCCAAAGGATGAAATACAGTCCAAAGGATGAAATACAGTCCAAAGGATGAAATACAGTCCAAAGGATGAAATACAGTCCAAAGGATGAAATACAGTCCAAAGGATGAAATACAGTCCAAAGGATGAAATACAGTCCAAAGGATGAAATACAGTCCAAAGGATGAAATACAGTCCAAAGGATGAAATACAGTCCAAAGGATGAAATACAGTCCAAAGGATGAAATACAGTCCAAAGGATGAAATACAGTCCAAAGGATGAAATACAGTCCAAAGGATGAAATACAGTCCAAAGGATGAAATACAGTCCAAAGGATGAAATACAGTCCAAAGGATGAAATACAGTCCAAAGGATGAAATACAGTCCAAAGGATGAAATACAGTCCAAAGGATGAAATACAGTCCAAAGGATGAAATACAGTCCAAAGGATGAAATACAGTCCAAAGGATGAAATACAGTCCAAAGGATGAAATACAGTCCAAAAACGGATTAATCCCACAAGAACCGCACGCTCCGGTCCGGTGGATGAACCCATGTTGGTGTTTTAAGAACCCATGTTGGTGTTTTAAGAACCCATGTTGGTGTTTTAAGAACCCATGTTGGTGTTTTAAGAACCCATGTTGGTGTTTTAAGAACCCATGTTGGTGTTTTAAGAACCCATGTTGGTGTTTTAAGAACCCATGTTGGTGTTTTAAGAACCCATGTTGGTGTTTTAAGCATTATGTTATGCTTTAGCTATTAAGAAATCACACCCGTGTGAACTGAGTGGTGCAAGGTCTTATATAGTCTTATCAGCTATGTCAGTGACGTCACACACTAACCATAGTAACCATGCTCACCTTTGCACGGACACGTATACAGATACACAAACATAGATACAGACAAAGCTGGTTGTTGGAGTGGTTTGCACCACAGATCTACAAGCTCATAGCGCGCCACCGAGTGGCGCGCTACGAGCCTGTAGGTCTGCTATTTTTGAAAATTCGTGAAAATGTGGCATTTTTAACTAAAATATTGGCTTCTGGGTGGGGGGGTCCCTGGAACTACATATTTTCAGATGGGGGTCCGTGGCCCAATAGAGATAATTCTGGGGGTCCTTGACATGAAAAAGGTTGAGCACCACTGAAATGGAAACATGGGTTTTTCAGAAAAAATTATGCCTTTTTTTTTAATCGACCTCAGTCCAAAATGGATTAAACATGTCCTGTGTCCATATATTTGCTTTCCAAATCTGGACAGGGCAGGGAATCAATCACCAGTAATCAATTAATCAAATAGGCCAAAGGAAAATGATCAGATTGTATAACCCTGCAGTGCATTCATCAGTAAGGGCTTTTATCATCGCAGAGTTTTAATATAGCATTTGGTCGTGTGGTGAACAGTACAAATAAACTTCTTTCTCATTATCTGAAAGTAACATCAGTTAACTTATTAACGTTCTGACATTTAACAAGGAGTGAAGCAATGCGT
>NW_027638477.1:291383-311383 GCF_951216825.1 Electrona antarctica | reverse complement strand
GACTACAAGTATTTGGGTTCATATATATATCTTCTTCCCAAAAGGACTTTCAAACTAGGAAGGGTATGGCCTGGTCAGCCTGCAATGACATGCATAAGATCTGGTCATCCCAGCTTAGTAAGATGTTAAAAGTAAAGATATTTAGGACGACCGTTGAGCCGATTCTACTCTATGGCTCAGAGACATGGACACTTTCAAAGAAACTAGAGAAACGGTTGGATGGCACTTACACCCGCCTTCTAATGAGAGCACAAAATCTGTCTTGGAAGAGTCACCCATCGACTGATCTAATATACGGCAACCTTCCCTGTGTTTCTACACTAGTCCACCCATCGACTGATCTAATATACGGCAACCTTCCCTGTGTTTCTACACTAGTCCACCCATCGACTGATCTAATATACGGCAACCTTCCCTGTGTTTCTACACTAGTCCACCCATCGACTGATCTAATATACGGCAACCTTCCCTGTGTTTCTACACTAGTCCACCCATCGACTGATCTAATATACGGCAACCTTCCCTGTGTTTCTACACTAGTCCACCCATCGACTGATCTAATATACGGCAACCTTCCCTGTGTTTCTACACTAGTCCACCCATCGACTGATCTAATATACGGCAACCTTCCCTGTGTTTCTACACTAGTCCACCCATCGACTGATCTAATATAAGGCAACCTTCCCTGTGTTTCTACACTAGTCCACCCATCGACTGATCTAATATACGGCAACCTTCCCTGTGTTTCTACACTAGTCCACCCATCGACTAATCTAATATACGGCAACCTTCCCCGTGTACCCCACTGAAAAATAGCAGATCTACAAGCTCGTAGCGTGGCACTCGGTGCCGCACTACGAGCTTGTAGATCTGCCCAAAGTTGAAGGGCTTCAACCTTGAGTACTGGGTAGCTGAAGTTGAAGCTCTGCCTTTCAACTTTGGGTACTTTTACATGTAGGCTGACCCAAAGTTGAAACAGTTGCCAGGGGGACATCTTTGGGCCTGGGGTCCTCATCGTTGGATATGTTGTTCCCACAACAAAGAAGAGTATTTTACATTTTACTGGAGGTCCTAGGCCCTAAAATGACCCCATGAGGAAGCGTTGACCTTTACTGAAGTGCTTCAGTTTCAGGTCATTTGAGCACCTAACTTCAGATTTGGGCACCCTAACATGTGGTCTTTAAGTTGTGGGCCTGGGGTTATCTTAGTGGCTAGGAGGTCCAGTGAAAGGCCTACATACTCTCCCAAGATGGAGGAACAACATTTTACAATCTGGGAACCCTAGGCCTTTGTATGGCTACAGGGCGACAGGTTCAATCCTACCCTAAATCTAGGCCTAAGACGTGAGACCTCAAAGTGGGGTACTGAAATAGAGGACTAGGGCCTCTGGAAATGACTGGAATAGAGCCGGTACACGTATGGATGGACTCCGATAAAAGAGTCACAGGAGGAGGGCTGCTTCATTTAGTGTCTTTAATCTTGAACAGAAGTGCGGTCTATAAATACAAATAAACATTATTTTAGAATCATCATAAACAATCAAATAATTCTTACATAAACCAAAATACAGTTTAAACCCATCTACAGTAGGTATCAAACATAGGCATCAAACATGTAATTCTCCATAAAGTAAATCACATTCACATTTTCAGAACATACACAAATATATAACAACATGACCGTATATATAAAGGGAAGCACCATAGTCTACAATAAAGACTTACTTTTACTATCATGAACACACACAGTCAGAGAGGAAAATAAAACACAGCTCCTCAGGCCAAACTAAGCAGAGAACTGAGTGAGAAAAGCATGCAAGCTGAACCTAATCACAATTATTACTGGGGCAGCCAATCAGCCTTGCTGTGTCAATGAGTCCTTGCATTGCTGAGTCAATGAGTCCTTGCATTGCTGTGTCAATGAGTCCTTGCATTGCTGAGTCAATTAACTAGGTCTTTCCTACAGGTACATTGCATCCACTGGTCAATCCAAGGGCCTACCACTCCACTCTCTTGATATGTTCTTTCCCAACTCTTGGAGAGTATGTAGGCCTTTCCCTGGACCTTCTAGCCCCTAGGATGACCCGAGGCCCACCACTTAAAAACCACATGCTACGGTGCCCAAATCTGAATTTAGGTGCTCAAATGAACTCAAACTGAAGCAATTCAGTAAAGGTCAACACTTCCTCCTGTGGTCATTTTAGGGGCTGGGACCTCCAGTAAAAGGCCTAAATACTCTCCAAGAGTTGGGGAACAACATATCAAGAGAGTGGAGTGGTAGGCCCTTGGATTGACCCAGGACCAGTGATTCAATGTACCCCACTGAAAAATAGCAGATCTACAAGCTCGTAGCGTGGCACTCGGTGCCGCACTACGAGTTTGTAGATCTGCCCAAAGTTGAAGGGCTTCAACCTTGGGTACTGGGTAGCTGAAGTTGAAGCTCTGCCCTTCAACTTTGGGCACTTTTACATGTAGGCTGACCCAAAGTTGAAACAGTTGCCAGGGGGACATCTTTGGGCCTGGGGTCCTCATCGTTGGATATGTTGTTCCCACAGCCAAGAAGAGTATTTTACCCTTTACTGGAGGTCCTAGGCCCTAAAATGACCCCATGAGGAAGCGTTGACCTTTACTGAATTGCTTCAGTTTCAGGTCATTTGACCACCTAACTTCAGATTTGGGCACAATTACACCATTGCTTCAGTTTCAGTTAATTTGACAACCTTCTTTCAACTTTGGTCACTTTTACATGTAGGCTGACCCAAAGTTGAAACAGTTGCCAGGGGGACATCTTTGGGCCTGGGGTCCTCATCGTTGGATATGTTGTTCCCACAACCAAGAAGAGTATTTTACCCTTTGCTGGAGGTCCTAGGCCCTAAAATGACCCCATCCATGAGGAAGCGTTGACCTTTACTGAATTGCTTCAGTTTCAGGTCATTTGACCACCTAACTTCAGATTTGGGCACCCTAACATGTGGTCTTTAAGTGGTGGGCCTGAGGTCATCTTAGTGGCTAGGAGGTCCAGTGAAAGGCCTACATACTCTCCCAAGATGGAGGAACAACATTTTACAATCTGGGAACCCTAGGCCTTTGTATGGCTACAGGGTGACTGGTTCATTCCTACCCTAAATCTAGGCCTAAAACGTGACACCTGAAAGTGGGGTACATTGCATCCACTGGTCAATCCAAGGGCCTACCACTCCACTCTCTTGATATGTTCTTTCCCAACTCTTGGAGAGTATGTAGGCCTTTCCCTGGACCTTCTAGCCCCTAGGATGACCCGAGGCCCACCACTTAAAAACCACATGCTACGGTGCCCAAATCTGAATTTAGGTGCTCAAATGAACTCAAACTGAAGCAATTCAGTAAAGGTCAACACTTCCTCCTGGGGTCATTTTAGGGGCTGGGACCTCCAGTAAAAGGCCTAAATACTCTCCAAGAGTTGGGGAACAACATATCAAGAGAGTGGAGTGGTAGGCCCTTGGATTGACCCAGGACCAGTGATTCAATGTACCCCACTGAAAAATAGCAGATCTACAAGCTCGTAGCGTGGCACTCGGTGCCGCACTACGAGTTTGTAGATCTGCCCAAAGTTGAAGGGCTTCAACCTTGGGTACTGGGTAGCTGAAGTTGAAGCTCTGCCCTTCAACTTTGGGCACTTTTACATGTAGGCTGACCCAAAGTTGAAACAGTTGCCAGGGGGACATCTTTGGGCCTGGGGTCCTCATCGTTGGATATGTTGTTCCCACAACCAAGAAGAGTATTTTACCCTTTACTGGAGGTCCTAGACCCTAAAATGACCCCATGAGGAAGCGTTGACCTTTACTGAATTGCTTCAGTTTCAGGTCATTTGACCACCTAACTTCAGATTTGGGCACCCTAACATGTGGTCTTTAAGTGGTGGGCCTGAGGTCATCTTAGTGGCTAGGAGGTCCAGTGAAAGGCCTACATACTCTCCCAAGATGGAGGAACAACATTTTACAATCTGGGAACCCTAGGCCTTTGTATGGCTACAGGGCGACTGGTTCATTCCTACCCTAAATCTAGGCCTAAAACGTGACACCTCAAAGTGGGGTACATTGCATCCACTGGTCAATCCAAGGGCCTACCACTCCACTCTCTTGATATGTTCTTTCCCAACTCTTGGAGAGTATGTAGGCCTTTCACCACTTAAAAACCACATGCTACGGTGCCCAAATCTGAATTTAGGTGCTCAAATTAACTCAAACTGAAGCAATTCAGTAAAGGTCAACACTTCCTCCTGGGGTCATTTTAGGGGCTAGGAGGTCCAGTAAACGGCCTAAATACTCTCCAAGAGTTGGGGAAGAACATATCAAGAGAGTGGGGTGGTAGGCCCTCTTAGTGACCCAGGACCATTGATGCGATGTACCCCATATTGAGGGCTCAAATCTTAGGCCTAGATTTTGGGTGAAATTGAACCAGTCACCTTCCAGGCATACAAAGGCCGAGGGTTCCCAGATTGCAATATGTCGTTCCTCCATCTTGGGAGAGTATGTAGGCCTTTCCCTCGACCTTCTAGCCCCTAGGATGACCCCAGGCCCACCACTTAAAAACCACATGCTACGGTGCCCAAATCTGAATTTAGGTGCTCAAATGAACTCAAACTGAAGCAATTCAGTAAAGGTCAACACTTCCTCCTGGGGTCATTTTAGGGGCTGGGACCTCCAGTAAAAGGCCTAAATACTCTCCAAGAGTTGGGGAACAACATATCAAGAGAGTGGAGTGGTAGGCCCTTGGATTGACCCAGGACCAGTGATTCAATGTACCCCACTGAAAAATAGCAGATCTACAAGCTCGTAGCGTGGCACTCGGTGCCGCACTACGAGTTTGTAGATCTGCCCAAAGTTGAAGGGCTTCAACCTTGGGTACTGGGTAGCTGAAGTTGAAGCTCTGCCCTTCAACTTTGGGCACTTTTACATGTAGGCTGACCCAAAGTTGAAACAGTTGCCAGGGGGACATCTTTGGGCCTGGGGTCCTCATCGTTGGATATGTTGTTCCCACAACCAAGAAGAGTATTTTACCCTTTAATGGAGGTCTCAAGCTTTAAACTTCAGCTATCCAGTGCCCAAAGTTGAAGGGCGCTTCAACACTTGGGCACTTTTGTTATGTCATAAGTGTTACCCAGCTACTCCACAGGGTAGAGAGGGTACTGTCATAAAGTGTTAATTAGTATTAATTAGTGTTAATTGGTGTAAATGACCTGGGCAGCTGACTGCCATGCAGTCGTAGATGATCTTGCAGGTCTTCAGCAGCAGGTCTATCTTCCTCTGAGGTGAATACTCCATGGGTTAGGGTTAGGGTTAGGGTTAGGGTTAGGGTTATTACCTGGGCAGCTGACTGCCATGCAGTCGTAGATGATCTTGCAGGTCTTCAGCAGCAGGTGTATCTTCCTCTGAGGTGAATACTCCATGGGTTAGGGTTAGGGTTAGGGTTAGGGTTATTACCTGGGCAGCTGACTGCCATGCAGTCGTAGATGATCTTGCAGGTCTTCAGCAGCAGCTCTATCTTCCTCTGAGGTGAATACTCCATGGGTTAGGGTTAGGGTTAGGGTTAGGGTTAGGGTTATTACCTGGGCAGCTGACTGCCATGCAGTCGTAGATGATCTTGCAGGTCTTCAGCAGCAGGTCTATCTTCCTCTGAGGTGAATACTCCATGGGTTAGGGTTAGGGTTAGGGTTATTACCTGGGCAGCTGACTGCCATGCAGTCGTAGATGATCTTGCAGGTCTTCAGCAGCAGCTCTATCTTCCTCTGAGGTGAATACTCCATGTGGAGGAGGTTCAGTTTCACCTTGATCTTCTCCAACGCTGGAGGTTCTGGAACGGCCGTGGTCACGCCTAGAGCCGTGGTGGTGCTGTTCAGTACCAGAGACTACACACACACACGCACGCACGCACGCACGCACGCACGCACGCACGCACGCACGCACGCACGCACGCACGCACGCACGCACGCACGCACGCACGCACGCACGCACGCACGCACGCACGCACGCACGCACGCACGCACGCACGCACGCACGCACACACAATAAATATTTCAGGTGCAGCAAAGTTCCACAAAATCAAGACTCATATCCTCAGTCACGAAACAACAAGCATGTCATGATGATGTCACCTAACCAGCCTGTGGACATGTCCTCTAACAACCAGCCTGTGGACATGTCCTCTAACAACCAGCCTGTGGACATGTCCCTCTAACAACCAGCCTGTGGACATGTCCTCTAACAACCAGCCTGTGGACATGTCCTCTAACAACCAGCCTGTGGACATGTCCTCTAACAACCAGCCTGTGGACATGTCCTCTAACAACCAGCCTGTGGACATGTCCCTCTAACAACCAGCCTGTGGACATGTCCTCTAACAACCAGCCTGTGGACATGTCCTCTAACAACCAGCCTGTGGACATGTCCTCTAACAACCAGCCTGTGGACATGTCCCTCTAACAACCAGCCTGTGGACATGTCCTCTAACAACCAGCCTGTGGACATGTCCTCTAACAACCAGCCTGTGGACATGTCCTCTAACAACCAGCCTGTGGACATGTCCTCTAACAACCAGCCTGTGGACATGTCCTCTAACAACCAGCCTGTGGACATGTCCTCTAACAACCAGCCTGTGGACATGTCCTCTAACAACCAGCCTGTGGACATGTCCTCTAACAACCAGCCTGTGGACATGTCCTCTAACAACCAGCCTGTGGACATGTCCTCTAACAACCAGCCTGTGGACATGTCCTCTAACAACCAGCCTGTGGACATGTCCTCTAACAACCAGCCTGTGGACATTTCCCTCTAACAACCAGCCTGTGGACATGTCCTCTAACAACCAGCCTGTGGACATGTCCTCTAACAACCAGCCTGTGGACATGTCCTCTAACAACCAGCCTGTGGACATGTCCTCTAACAACCAGCCTGTGGACATGTCCTCTAACAACCAGCCTGTGGACATGTCCTCTAACAACCAGCCTGTGGACATGTCCTCTAACAACCAGCCTGTGGACATGTCCTCTAACAACCAGCCTGTGGACATGTCCTCTAACAACCAGCCTGTGGACATGTCCCTCTAACAACCAGCCTGTGGACATGTCCTCTAACAACCAGCCTGTGGACATGTCCTCTAACAACCAGCCTGTGGACATGTCCTCTAACAACCAGCCTGTGGACATGTCCTCTAACAACCAGCCTGTGGACATGTCCTCTAACAACCAGCCTGTGGACATGTCCTCTAACAACCAGCCTGTGGACATGTCGTCTAACAACCAGCCTGTGGACATGTCCCAGGAGAATATTCGTTCTAATGTGGTAAATGTAATTTCCGGCAATTCCGGACATTTCGGAACTAACCATCGTTACCTGGTTGATTGACAGGTGGGTGTGGTTACCTGGTTGATTGACAGGTGGGTGTGGTTACCTGGTTGATTGACAGGCTGTGTGTAGTTCCATCGTCGGTGTGTAGTTTCTCCAGACGTTGGTAGATGGGTTCTCTGAGAGGTTTCAACACCGTCTTACACAGCGCTGCCTCGACCATGGAGTCTGCACACACACACACACACACACACACACACACACACACACACACACACACACACACACACACACACACACACACACACGCACACGCACATGCACACACACACACACACACACACACGCACATAGAGTCACATGTTGTTATAGAGGTGTTATAACAAAGTGTTACCCAGCTTCTCCACAGGGTAGAGAGGGTGTTATGTCATAAAGTGTTACCCAGCGACTCCTGGCTGTAGAGGGGGTGTTATGTCATAAAGTGTTACCCAGCTACTCCTGGCTGTAGAGGGGGTGTTATGTCATAAAGTGTTACCCAGCTACTCCTGGCTGTAGAGGGGGTGTTATGTCATAAAGTGTTACCCAGCTACTCCTGGCTGTAGAGGGGGTGTTATGTCATAAAGTGTTACCCAGCTACTCCTGGCTGTAGAGGGGGTGTTTGTTATGTCATAAAGTGTTACCCAGCTACTCCTGGATGTAGAGGGGGTGTTATGTCATAAAGTGTTACCCAGCTACTCCTGGCTGTAGAGGGGGTGTTATGTCATAAAGTGTTACCCAGCTACTCCTGGCTGTAGAGGGGGTGTTATGTCATAAAGTGTTACCCAGCTACTCCTGGCTGTAGAGAGGGTGTTATGTCATAAAGTGTTACCCAGCTACTCCTGGCTGTAGAGGGGGTGTTATGTCATAAAGTGTTACCCAGCTACTCCTGGCTGTAGAGGGGGTGTTATGTCATAAAGTGTTACCCAGCGACTCCTGGCGTTAGAGGGGGTGTTATGTCATAAAGTGTTACCCAGCTACTCCTGGCTGTAGAGGGGGTGTTATGTCATAAAGTGTTACCCAGCTACTCCTGGCTAAAGAGGGGGTGTTATGTCATAAAGTGTTAACCAGCTTGTCCTGGCTGTAGAGGGGGTGTTATGTCATAAAGTGTTACCCAGCTACTCCTGGCTGTAGAGGGGGTGTTATGTCATAAAGTGTTACCCAGCTACTCCTGGCTGTAGAGGGGGTGTTATGTCATAAAGTGTTACCCAGCTACTCCTGGCTGTAGAGGGGGTGTTATGTCATAAAGTGTTACCCAGCTACTCCTGGCTGTAGAGGGGGTGTTATGTCATAAAGTGTTACCCAGCTACTCCTGGCTGTAGAGAGGGTGTTATGTCATAAAGTGTTACCCAGCTTGTCCTGGCTGTAGAGGGGGTGTTATGTCATAAAGTGTTACCCAGCTTGTCCTGGCTGTAGGCGCTGAGCGGCTCCAACAGGGACTGCAGCTCGGTGCTCTGCAGCAGGTACATCTTCAGCTGGGTCATCATCTGTCGGATCTCCTGCAGGAGCTCCGTGGACGACGAGTGGCGCGACATGGTCTGCAGCGTGAAGCCGCGATGCTCCTTCACCTGTTGGAGCACAACACACCATGTTAGCTTAGCTTAGCTTAGCTCCTTCACCTGTTGGAGCACAGCACACCATGTTAGCTTAGCTTAGCTTAGCTTAGCACCTTCAGCTGTTTGAGCACAACACACCATGTTAGCTTAGCTTAGCTCCTTCACCTGTTGGAGCACAACACACCATGTTAGCTTAGCTTAGCTTAGCTTAGCTTAGCTCCTTCACCTGTTGGAGCACAGCACACCACGTTAGCTTAGCTTAGCTTAACTCCTTCACCTGTTGGAGCACAACACACCACGTTAGCTTAGCTTAGCTTAGCTTAGCTCCTTCACCTGTTGGAGCACAGCACACCATGTTAGCTTAGCTTAGCTCCTTCACCTGTTGGAGCACAACACACCATGTTAGCTTAGCTTAGCTTAGCTTAGCTTAGCACCTTCAGCTGTTGGAGCACAACACACCGCCTTAGCTTAGCTTAGTTTAGCTTAGCTTAGCTCCTTCACCTGATGGAGCACAACACACCATGTTAGCTTAGCTTAGCTTAGCACCTTCACCTGTTGGAGGACAACACACCATGTTAGCTTAGCTTAGCTTAGTTTAGCTCCTTCACCTGTTGGACTACAACAAAATTATGAAAAATGTGCCGCAAATCTTGTACATGTGTCCTACAAATCAACACTGGTCCCTGTTATACTCACCAGGTTACCAAAGTAACTCAGGTGGTCCCTGGCCAGCTGGACGATGCGCTGCGTGGTGCGGCGGTCGTGGCCGACCAGAGCGGTCAGAACGGTGGACAGACGGGACCGCGCCCGGTCCAGCATCACCGTGGTGGAGGTCCTCTTCACCGCCGCACTCTGCCTGAAAAACACACCACTAGTGGTTAATCACTCTGTCTACTGAACAACACACCACTAGGGGTTAATCACTGTCTACTGAACAACACACCACTAGGGGTTAATCACTGTCTACTGAACACCACACCACTAGGGGTTAATCACTGTCTACTGAACAACACACCACTAGGGGTTAATCACTGTCTACTGAACAACACACCACTAGGGGTTAATCACTGTCTACTGAACAACACACCACTAGGGGTTAATCACTGTCTACTGAACAACACACCACTAGGGGTTAATCACTGTCTACTGAACAACACACCACTAGGGGTTAATCACTGTCTACTGAACAACACAACACTAGGGGTTAATCACTGTCTACTGAACACCACACCACTAGGGGTTAATCACTCTGTCTACTGAACAACACACCACTAGGGGTTAATCACTGTCTACTGAACAACACACCACTAGGGGTTAATCACTCTGTCTACTGAACAACACACCACTAGGGGTTAATCACTGTCTACTGAACAACACACCACTAGGGGTTAATCACTGTCTACTGAACAACACACCACTAGGGGTTAATCACTCTGTCTACTGAACAACACACCACTAGGGGTTAATCACTCTGTCTACTGAACAACACACCACTAGGGGTTAATCACTGTCTACTGAACACCACACCACTAGGGGTTAATCACTGTCTACTGAACAACACACCACTAGGGGTTAATCACTGTCTACTGAACAACACACCACTAGGGGTTAATCACTGTCTACTGAACAACACACCACTAGGGGTTAATCACTGTCTACTGAACAACACACCACTAGGGGTTAATCACTGTCTACTGAACAACACACCACTAGGGGTTAATCACTGTCTACTGAACAACACACCACTAGGGGTTAATCACTGTCTACTGAACAACACACCACTAGGGGTTAATCACTCTGTCTACTGAACAACACACCACTAGGGGTCACAGGGGTCATGTAGGGGTCACAGGGGTCATGTAGGGGTCACAGGGGTCATGTAGGGGTCACAGGGGTCATGTAGGGGTCACAGGGGTCATGTAGGGGTCAGTCCTACCTGGTGTTGGGCTCCTCCCCGTCCTCTAGCTCCTCCTCTTCCTCTGCGCTGCTGCTGGAACCCGAGTCCGTTCCCAGCAACACGGCGCCACCCTGTGGCGAGTACAGGGACACGTCGGGACGAGGGGGCGAGGCCTTCTTCTGATTGGCTCTGGGAGACCGGCAGGGGGCGGGGCCAGGCGGCTGACTCCTCCTCCGGGGAGGCGGGACCGGACGAGAGGGCGGCGGCTTGGCGGCCGACTGCTGCTGCTGCGGGGGGGCGGAGCTACGCATCTCCTTACCTGGCGGGTCCTCCCCCTTTTCCTCCTTATGCCCCTCCTCCTCCGCCAGGGGGGCGGGGCTGGCGGGAGCAGGAGGGGGGGGAGGGGGCGGGGCATGCCCTCCCTTGGAGGAGGCGCGGCGGCGTTGCAGGGGGGCGGGGGGCAGCCGGGGAACGGGAGGTCTGACTCCGCCCCCCACCACTAGGGGGCGGGGCGGAGGAGGACACGCCCCCCTATCCCTCTTACCTCCTCCTCCTCCACCCGTCCTATCAGCAGCGAGGAGCGGGGAGGGGCCTGAGGAGGCGGAGCTCAGACTGGGAGGTCTGGGAGGAGGTCGCTTGTATTTACGCAGCACTTCCTGGTTGGGGGGCGTGGCCTCATGAGGCAGCACTTGCTGGTTGGGGGGCGTGGCCTCATGAGGCAGCACTTCCTGGTTGGGAGGCGTGGTCTCATGAGGCAGCACTTCCTGGTTGGGGGGCGTGGCCAGAGACAGAACTTCCTGGTTGGGGGGCGTGGCCTCATTAGGCAGGACTTCCTGGTTGGGGGGCGTGGCCTCATGAGGCAGCACTTCCTGGTTGGGGGGCGTGACCTCATGAGGCAGCACTTCCGGGTTTGGGGACGTGGCTTTGGCATGGGTTTCAACCTCTGCGTTTCGGTCGTTAGCGTCTCCTCCGTTCTGCCGGCTAGCGTCGTTCAGGAAGCTAGCGGTGATGATGTCGCTCTGCTGGCTAGCATGGTCAGCGTGGTTAGCATGGCTAGCAGGGTTAGCATGGTTAGCATGGTGGGTTGAGCTAGCACTGACGCTGGGTGGTTCTGACCCAGGGTCTGGCTGAGGAGGGGAGGGGGCGGGGTTTATGGTCTCCATGGGAACAGGGTTCAGGTACCAGTAGTGGTCATGTGATGAAGACCCCCCACTGAGGTTCTGTCCCACGGTCTGGAGGTTCAACGATGATGTCCAGAAATCTATCAAGTGCACACACACGCACGCACAAACACACACACGCACAGTCGCACACACACACACACACACACACACACACACACGCATGGGAAATGTAGATAATAATAAAGTAGCCTGATCCCATAGCTGAAAGGATAGTTTCGTGTACCTGATCCCATAGCTGAAATGGCCTCCAACTCCTCCTTCGTCGCCATGGTGATGACCCCGGGTAACCTCAGACGGACTGACAGGATGTCCCTGATTGGTCGAAACATACGATAGCACAGTCGCACGCGCACAGTCGCACACACGCACACACAGACACACACACACACACACACACACACACACACACACACACACACACACACACACACACACACACACACACACACACACAGTTTGGTTTTGGTTTTATGGTTTATTTATTTAGCATGTAGTACAAAATATAGACAATACATATCAAAGAACAAAAATACAATGCAAGGAAAGGAAGAAGCCAGCTGTGTGTGTGTGTGTGTGTGTGTGTGTGTGTGTGTGTGTGCGCGTGTGAGTGTGTGTGTGTGCGTGTGCGTGTGCATACCTGCTGACACAGTAGAATGCCACCAGTTTGATGATGTCATCAAAGATCAGAGCAGATCCTTCTATGTGGAAATCTGGAAATACAGATTTTTATAAAAGATTCAACTCAAAAATCAACCAAATTATATATTATAAGTAAGGTTTTTAAATGAGCTTCTAGAGAGCCCCTACGAGTGTTCTGTTTGTTCTAGAGAGACCCTACGAGTGTTCTGTGTGTTCTAGAGAGACACGAGTGTTCTGTGTGTTCTAGAGAGACCCTACGAGTGTTCTGTGTGTTCTAGAGAGACCCTACGAGTGTTCTGTGTGTTCTAGAGAGACACGAGTGTTCTGTGTGTTCTAGAGAGACTCTACGAGTGTTCTGTGTGTTCTAGAGAGACACGAGTGTTCTGTGTGTTCTAGAGAGACCCTACGAGTGTTCTGTTTGTTCTAGAGAGACCCTACGAGTGTTCTGTGTGTTCTAGAGAGACCCTACGAGTGTTCTGTGTGTTCTAGAGAGACACGAGTGTTATGTGTGTTCTAGAGAGACCCTACGAGTGTTCTGTGTGTTCTAGAGAGACCCTACGAGTGTTCTGTGTGTTCTAGAGAGACCCTACGAGTGTTCTGTGTGTTCTAGAGAGACCCTACGAGTGTCCTGTTTGTTCTAGAGAGACCCTACGAGTGTTCTGTGTGTTCTAGAGAGACCCTACGAGTGTTCTGTGTGTTCTAGAGAGACCCTACGAGTGTCCTGTTTGTTCTAGAGAGACCCTACGAGTGTGCTGTGTGTTCTAGAGAGACCCTACGAGTGTTCTGTGTGTTCTAGAGAGACCCTACGAGTGTTCTGTGTGTTCTAGAGAGACACGAGTGTTCTGTGTGTTCTAGAGAGACCCTACGAGTGTTCTGTGTGTTCTAGAGAGACCCTACGAGTGTCCTGTGTGTTCTAGAGAGACACGAGTGTCCTGTCTGTTCTAGAGAGACCCTACGAGTGTTCTGTGTGTTCTAGAGAGACCCTACGAGTGTCCTGTGTGTTCTAGAGAGACACGAGTGTCCTGTCTGTTCTAGAGAGACCCTACGAGTGTTCTGTGTGTTCTAGAGAGACCCTACGAGTGTTCTGTGTGTTCTAGAGAGACCCTACGAGTGTTCTGTGTGTTCTAGAGACACGAGTGTCCTGTCTGTTCTAGAGAGACCCTACGAGTGTTCTGTGTGTTCTAGAGAGACCCTACGAGTGTTCTGTGTGTTCTAGAGACACGAGTGTCCTGTGTGTTCCAGAGAGACCCTACGAGTGTTCTGTGTGTTCTAGAGAGACCCTACGAGTGTTCTGTGTGTTCTAGAGAGACCCTACGAGTGTTCTGTGTGTTCTAGAGAGACCCTACGAGTGTTCTGTGTGTTCTAGAGACACGAGTGTCCTGTGTGTTCTAGAGAGACCCTACGAGTGTTCTGTGTGTTCTAGAGAGACCCTACGAGTGTCCTGTGTGTTCTAGAGAGACCCTACGAGTGTTCTGTGTGTTCTAGAGAGACACGAGTGTTCTGTGTGTTCTAGAGAGACCCTACGAGTGTACTGTCTGTTCTAGAGAGACCCTACGAGTGTTCTGTTTGTTTGTGGAACGAGCTTCACATCTCCACAAACATTTATCTTCTTGGATAAATAACTACCGTAATAACTAATAAATACGTAAATAACTAACGTGTAAAAAATAACTACCGTATAAAAAATAACTACCGTATGCACAAAACTAATTTCACACTGTTTTACTTGTAAAAACCTCACATGAAACAATGCAGGGATGTCAACTATAATTACTAACTGATTAATTTAAACATATAATTCATGAAGTGTGGGTCATGACCGAAAGAATACGGTCGCGAATACAAGCGGCCGAAATGAGTTTTCTCCGACGGGTGGCTGGCATCTCCCTTAGAGATAGGGTGAGAAGTTCACCTCCCTTAGAGATAGGGTGAGAAGTTCACCTCCCTTAGAGATAGGGTGAGAAGTTCAGTCACACGAGAGAGACTCGGAGTAGAACCGCTGCTCCTTCGCCTGGAAAGGAGTCAGCTGAGGTGGTTCGGGCATCTGGTTAGGATGCCTCTCGGGCGCCTCCCTAGGGAGGTCCTCGATGCACGTCCCACTGGGAGGAGACCCCGGGGCAGACCAAGGATCACGTCCCACTGGGAGGAGACCCCGGGGCAGACCAAGGATCACGTCCCACTGGGAGGAGACCCCGGGGCAGACCAAGGATCACGTCCCACTGGGAGGAGACCCCGGGGCAGACCAAGGACCACGTCCCACTGGGAGGAAACACATCGACTCACTGGCCTTGGAACGTCTCGGAATCCCCCAGGAGGAAGTCACAATGTTGCTCTGGAGAGGGAAGTCTGGAGCACTCTGGTGGAGCTGTTGCCTCCGCGACCCGACTACGGATAAGCGGTTGAAGATGGATGGATGATTAGTGTAAAACTCACATGCGTTGTGCCGTCGTATAGACAGGGTCTGTACGTGTGGCGCCCCCTGGCTGTCAGTCAGGCGTACTGACAGCGTGGCATCCTGCTCTTCTGTGCGATGAACCACGAACGTCTGGGAGAAAAAATTAAATAAAAACCAAAACAGAAACTATGAAGACTGAGACACAGACTGGTTTCTGAACTGCCCACAGCCCTCCTATGAGACACAGACTGGTTTCTGAACTGCCCACAGCCCTCCTATGAGACACAGACTGGTTTCTGAACCGCCCACAGCCCTCCTATGAGACAGACTGGTTTCTGAACCGCCCACAGCCCTCCTATGAGACACAGACTGGTTTCTGAACCGCCCACAGCCCTCCTATGAGACAGACTGGTTTCTGAACCGCCCACAGCCCTCCTATGAGACACAGACTGGTTTCTGAACCGCCCACAGCCCTCCTATGAGACACAGACTGGTTTCTGAACTGCCCACAGCCCTCCTATGAGACACAGACTGGTTTCTGAACTGCCCACAGCCCTCCTATGAGACACAGACGGAGTAGAATAAGATGTTAATATTTGATCATGAACATTAGTGAGGAGCAATTATATGAAGTTTAAAAGTGGTGAAGTGGTCCTTTAATATGTTATTAATACTAATTAGTATTCATAGTGATATTAATTAAGGCGGTCTTAATTACCCCAGGCAGTTCTCCGGTCAACATCCCAGCAGTCCGCTCCGGGCTTTGCCGCGGACCGTTCAGCCGCCAAACCGAAGTGCTGGCGACCAGTCTCTGTAGAAGATCCGGATCCCTGGAGATCCCGGGCCGGTCCTGGTCTTCACCCGGACCCAGATAACCTCCTCTCACCGCCACAGGGGGCGCCACAGGAGCCGCGGAGAGGAGAGGAGGAGGAGGAGAGGAAACAATGGGACAGAGGGGAGGGGAGGAGAGGGGAGGGGAGGAGAGGGGAGGGGAGGAGAGGGGAGGGGGGGAGAGGGGAGGGGAGGAGGAGGAGGCTACAGGAGAAGGTCTGATAGGAGGTGGGAGGGAAGAAGGTAGGGAAGGGAGGAGGGAAGGAGGTATGGAAGGGAGTTGGGGGGAGGTGCGGGGGGGCAGCTGGGAGGGCTTCGAGGCGGGGGGGCGGGGCTTGGGCCGTCGCGGTCGTGGGGGAGGAGGTGGGGAGGAGGGGAGGGGAGGAGAGGAGGAGGAGCCAGGAGGAGGAGTCGAGATGATTGACAGCAGGTCCAGAGCTCCCGTGGTTCTCGGGGGAGGGCTGGCTGGGCTGTGGAGGTCAAAGGTCACGGGGTCAAAGTTTAACTCATTAATTCTTTCTCTCCCATGTCCGTATATATATATATACGTATCCCCCAGCGATGGGACGTTATTTTTTTTTTAGGTTGGTCTGTCTGTCTGTATGTATGTATGTATGTATGTATGTATGTATGTATGTATGTATGTATATATATATATATATATATATATATATATATATATGTGTGTATGTACCCCCCCAGCGATGGGACGTTATGTGATAGGTCCGTATATATACGTACCCCCCAGCTATACACGTATACTCTGTGTATAGTAGTTGAGACCCACGGCAGCTTTTAACATTGACCCGGTTGCTATGACAACGCTTCCGTCACCACCAGCTATGGGACGTTGAATCTGATCTCCGCTTACCACCGGTTCACAGGAGGATTTTCAAACCTCCATGAAGTCGGAACGCAGCAGAGCTGTCATTGGTGGATTCTGAATGCAGCAGAGCTGTCATTGGTGGATTCTGAATGCAGCAGAGCTGTCATTGGTGGATTCTTCAGCCATGCAAAGTTCGGATGTCGTTAGTGACGTTGTACCGCGTCGCTCCCAGAGGCTAACGATGTACCGCGTCGCTCCCAGAGGCTAACGTTGTACCGCGTCGCTCCCAGAGGCTAACGTTGTACCGCGTCGCTCCCAGAGGCTAACGTTGTACCGCGTCGCTCCCAGAGGCTAACGTTGTACTGTGTCGCTCCCAGAGGCTAACGTTGTACCGTGTCGCTCCCAGAGGCTAACGTTGTACTGTGTCGCTCCCAGAGGCTAACGTTGTACCACGTCGCTCCCAGAGGCTAACGTTGTACCGCGTCGCTCCCAGAGGCTAACGTTGTACTGTGTCGCTCCCAGAGGCTAACGTTGTACTGTGTCGCTCCCAGAGGCTAACGTTGTACTGTGTCGCTCTCAGAGGCTAACGTTGTACCGTGTCGCTCCCAGAGGCTAACGTTGTACTGTGTCGCTCCCAGAGGCTAACGTTGTACTGTGTCGCTCCCAGAGGCTAACGTTGTACTGTGTCGCTCCCAGAGGCTAACGTTGTACTGTGTCGCTCCCAGAGGCTAACGTTGTACCGCGTCGCTCCGAGGCTAACGTTGTACTGTGTCGCTCCCAGAGGCTAACGTTGTACTGTGTCGCTCCCAGAGGCTAACGTTGTACTGTGTCGCTCCCAGAGGCTAACGTTGTACCGCGTCGCTCCCAGAGGCTAACGTTGTACCGCGTCGCTCCCAGAGGCTAACGTTGTACTGTGTCGCTCCCAGAGGCTAACGTTGTACTGTGTCGCTCCCAGAGGCTAACGTTGTACCGCGTCGCTCCCAGAGGCTAACGTTGTACTGTGTCGCTCCCAGAGGCTAACGTTGTACTGTGTCGCTCCCAGAGGCTAACGTTGTACCGCGTCGCTCCCAGAGGCCAACGTTGTACCGCGTCGCTCCCAGAGGCTAACGTTGTACTGTGTCGCTCCCAGAGGCCAACGTTGTACCGCGTCGCTCCCAGAGTGACATGACTCACCAAACACCAAAAGGGGTTCCCGCCCAGAATGGGTTAAATAACATCTGCCTCTGATTGACAGCTGTCTAGTTGAGTAACATCTGACTATGATTGACAGCTGTCTAGTTGACGCACCTGGCTGCTCTCACCGTGTTCTCTGTACCTGAGCGAGGTAGAGAGGTCAGAGGTCACTGTACAATAATATGGAATCATGTCGGACTCGCTTTAGGTGGTCTCCATGACAACACTAGTAAACAACCTGGTCTCCATGACAACACTAGTAAACAACCTGAGGTGGTCTCCATGACAACACCAGTAAACAACCTGAGGTCTCCATGACAACACTAGTAAACAACCTGAGGTGGTCTCCATGACAACACTAGTAAACAACCTGAGGTCTCCATGACAACACTAGTAAACAACCTGAGGTCTCCATGACAACACTAGTAAACAACCTGAGGTCTCCATGACAACACCAGTAAACAACCTGAGGTCTCCATGACAACACCAGTAAACAACCTGAGGTCTCCATGACAACACCAGTAAACAACCTGAGGTCTCCATGACAACACTAGTAAACAACCTGAGGTGGTCTCCATGACAACACTAGTAAACAACCTGAGGTCTCCATGACAACACTAGTAAACAATCTGAGGTGGTCTCCATGACAACACTAGTAACCAACCTGAGGTCTCCATGACAACACTAGTAAACAATCTGAGGTGGTCTCCATGACAACACTAGTAAACAACCTGAGGTCTCCATGACAACACTAGTAAACAACCTGAGGTGGTCTCCATGACAACACTAGTAAACAACCTGAGGTGGTCTCCATGACAACACTAGTAAACAACCTGAGGTGGTCTCCATGACAACACTAGTAAACAACCTGAGGTCTCCATGACAACACTAGTAAACAACCTGAGGTGGTCTCCATGACAACACTAGTAAACAACCTGAGGTCTCCATGACAACACCAGTAAACAACCTGAGGTCTCCATGACAACACTAGTAAACAACCTGAGGTCTCCATGACAACACTAGTAAACAACCTGAGGTCCCCATGACAACACCAGTAAACAACATGAGGTGGTCTCCATGACAACACTAGTAAACAACCTGAGGTCTCCATGACAACACTAGTAAACAACCGGAGGTGGTCTCCATGACAACACTAGTAAACAACCTGAGGTGGTCTCCATGACAACACTAGTAAACAATCTGAGGTGGTCTCCATGACAACACTAGTAAACAATCTGAGGTCTCCATGACAACACTAGTAAACAACCTGAGGTCTCCATGACAACACTAGTAAACAACCTGAGGTGGTCTCCATGACAACACTAGTAAACAATCTGA
Organism: Electrona antarctica; assembly: GCF_951216825.1. Lineage (NCBI taxonomy): Eukaryota > Metazoa > Chordata > Actinopteri > Myctophiformes > Myctophidae > Electrona > Electrona antarctica. The sequence continues at coordinate 292,187 of NW_027638477.1, read as the reverse complement.
GGTCTCCATGACAACACTAGTAAACAACCTGAGGTCTCCATGACAACACTAGTAAACAACCTGATGCATGATGGGAGGAGGAAGCGGTGAAGTTAGTTTGACACTATTAGTAAACAGGAAGTGAGGTTCCAGCGGACGCCGCAAGACAGACACGGACAGGAAACGTGATGTATCGGGGGGGGGGGGTTGTTAAGACCGACTCTACGCCGCCCGTGATATATGTGATGCATGGAGGGACCTGGTACAGAGCCCTGAGGGACACCGTCCCAGTGCAAGTTGTAAACAAAGAGAGTTATTGTGGAAGACACACAGCATGACTCTGAGTCGACTAGACGACACACAGCATGACTCTGAGTCGACTAGACGACACACAGCATGACTCTGAGTCGACTAGAAGACACACAGCATGACTCTGAGTCGACTAGACGACACACAGCATGACTCTGAGTCGACTAGAAGACACACAGCATGACTCTGAGTCGACTAGAAGACACACAGCATGACTGAGTCGACTAGAAGACACACAGCATGACTCTGAGTCGACTAGACGACACACAGCATGACTCTGAGTCGACTAGACGACACACAGCATGACTCTGAGTCGACTAGAAGACACACAGCATGACTCTGAGTCGACTAGACGACACACAGCATGACTCTGAGTCGACTAGACGACACACAGCACCGAGTGGTGCGATACGAGCTTGTAGGTCTGGTATTTTTGAAAAATCGAAGAACCACTGACATAGAAACATAGCTTTTTCAGAAAACTGTCAGGATGTATAGAAGACATTTTTAGAAATC